>NW_015173726.1:141235-142133 GCF_001447785.1 Gekko japonicus
CCGTTTGCCCCGACACAAACATGTTAATTTAACACCCGAGGCTGCGGGGCTGCATTTGACCCGCGGCTTCGCCCGATTTCATCCGCAGGATCACGAAACTGCGGAGGAAATCGGGCGAAGCCGCGGGTCAAATGCAGCCCCGCAGCCTCGGGTGTTAAATTAACATGTTTGTGTCGGGGCAAACGGCGGCTGCGCCGTGAGGCAACTCTAGTGCGAAATCGCCCCCCAATCTCTTCTTCTTCTCTTCTTACATGTCTCCATCGTTATAATCATTTTTGGCCGGCAGTGGTTTTCTCAGAGGAACATATGTGCCTATAATTTCCTTGAAAAGTTCAGCTGTACTGCGTAATAAACCAAGATTGTCTCTCTCACCCAAGGGACGCTCACTGTCAATTCCAGCTCCAGGTTAGGGAATTCCTGGACATTTGGGGTATAGCCAGTGGGGGGACAGGTTTTGGGGAGGGAATGGACATCACTGGGATATCATGCCATAGAGTTCACCCTCCAAAGCCACCATTCTCTCTTGGGGAACTGATCTCTTTTGTCTGGGGATCAATTGTTATCCTGGGAGATCTCCAGGAAGCAAGCGGACAGCAGGGAAGAACATAGGTGGTGCCATGCTGGGATCACTGATACAGCCCGTGACATTTTCCTGTCTTGCATAAGAACCTCAGAGGAGCCCTGCTGGGTCAGACCAGTGAGGGTCCATCCAGTCCAGCATCCTGTCTCACACAGGGGCCAACCAGTTCCTCTGGAGGGCCAGCAAAAGGGCATAGAGGCCGAGGCCTTCCCCGGAGAAGAACATCAGAAGAAGAGCCCTGCCGGATCAGACCAGTGAGGATCATCTAGTCCAGCATCCTGTCTCACACAGGGGCCAACCAGTTCCTCTGGAGGGCCA
>NW_015173726.1:142163-145493 GCF_001447785.1 Gekko japonicus
GAAGAGCCCTGCTGGATCAGACCAGTGGTCCATCCAGTCCAGCATCCTGTCTCACACAGTGGCCAGCCAGGTCCTCTGGAGGGCCAACAACAGGGCAGAGAGGTGAATGCCTTCCCCGGAGAATTACATCAGAAGAGCTCTGCCGGATCAGACCAGTGAGGGTTCATACTAGTCCAGAATCCTGTCTCACCCAGTGGCCAACCAATTCCTCTAGAGGTCCAACAACAGCACAGATGCTGAGGCCTTCCCCTGAGAAGAACATCAGAAGAAGAGCCCTGCTGGATCAGACCAGTGAGGGTCCACCCAGTCCAGCATCCTGTGCTACACGTTGGCCAACCAGTTCCTCTGGAGGGCCAACAACAGGGCAGAGAGGCCGAGGCCTTCCCCTGAGAAGAACATCAGAAGAAGAGCCCTGCTGGATCAGACCAGTGAGGGTCCATCTAGTCCAGCCTCCTGTCTCACACAGTGGCCAAACAGTTCCTCTGGAGGGCCAGCAACAGGGCAGAGGGGCAGAGACCTTCCCCAGATGTTGCCACCTGTGTTTGGGATTCCAAAGATTAGTGCCTCTGAATGTGGAGGTTCCCCTCAGTCACCATGCCTAGTAGCCACTGATATTCTCCTCTATGACTCGATCTATTTCCCTTTTAAATCCGTTTATTCCTGTGGCCCTCACTGCATCCTCTGGCAGCGAATTCTACATTTTAATCCTTCTTGGTATAAAGGAGTATTTCCTTTTGTCCGTCCTGAACCTACCGCCCCCCCTCAGCTTCACTGAATGCCCTCAAGTTCTAGTCTTTTGGGAGAGGGAGAAAAAAAGTATCTTTGTCCACAGTCTCCACCCCATGCATAATTTTAGAACCCTCTCTCATGTCCCCCCTCAGTCATTTCTTTTCTGAACTGAAAAGTCTCAGACTCTTCTCCAGCCTTTCCTTAAAGGGAAGGTGCTCCAACCCCCTCATCGTCTTGGTCTCCCACCTCTGTACTTTTTTCCAGCTCGGCAATGTCCTTTTGGAGATGCAGTGACCAGAACCATTGCAAATCACATTTGCCCCTGTTATTATTGATATTGCAAATAGATCTTGGTAGGGAGGGCGAGGTATAAATTGAATAAAATAAATAAATAAGAAGAGAAGAGGAGATTGGATTTATACCCCGCCCTTCACTACCCAAAGGAGTCTCAGAGCGGCTTCCAAACTCCTTTCCCTTCCCCTCCCCACAACAGACACCCTGTGAGGCAGGTAGGGCTGAGAGAGCTCTTGACAGAAACTGCTCTTTTTCAAGAACAGCTCTTATCAGAACTACGGCTTGCCCAAGGCCATCCAGCCAGGTGCAAGTGGAGGAGTGGGGAATCAAGCCCGGTTCTCCCAGATTAGAGTCCGAACACTTAACCACTACACCAAACTGGCTCTCAAATAAATAAATAAATAAACACATAAATAAATATTTAATTTGACTTCCACACCACGGCCAGTGTGTATGAAGCTGACCTAATGGTCACGAGTATTGCCTAGCAAAATGTTTCCAATAACATGTGTTGCATTCATCTCAGTCAATTTTTCATCATCTGGTTACTTAATGCTGTCAACGATGAAGGGAGCTGACTCCATTGTGGAGACTGAATCCGACGAAGACGGAGGTCCTTTGCCTGAATTGGAGTGGCTTGGGGTTAGGGGCCCCTCTTCCGGCCTTTGGTGGGGCGCCGTTGGTGCCAGCACCGAGGGTCAGGAGTTTGGGTGTGCTCCTGGATGCCTCAATGACAATGGAGGCCCAGGTAGCGACCACTGCCAAGGCAGCCTTTTACCAGTCCCCTTCCTCTAGCGTAATGATCTGGCTTCAGTGATTCACGCTATGGTCACCTTGAGGTACATGGGGCTGCCCTTGGGGCAACTTCGGAAGCTGCAGCTGGTGCAAAATGCGGCAGCCAGGTTGTTGATGGGTCTCCCCAGGTGGGAGCACATCCAGCCTGTGCTGAAGTCATTGCACTGGCTTCCAATAGCGTTCGGGATTCGCTTCAAGGTGCTGGTTTTGACCTTTAAAGCCCTAAATGGTCAGGGGCCTGCCTACCTGAGGGACCGCCTTTCCCCGTACATTCCTCCAAGAGCACTGCGGCCTGGAGCACAACCCCGCCTGCCCCCCCGGGCCTAGGGAGGCCAGGTTGATGGTAACCAGGACCAAGGCGTTCTCCCTGGTGGCGCCAATGCTGTGGAACAAGCTCCCTAATGAAATTAGAGCGCTACGGGACCTCCAGCAGTTCCATAGAGGGGTGAAAACTGAGCTGTTTCACCAAGCGTTTAAATAAGAACTGACTGCACTGGCTGGGTCACACTAGCACTTTACCATAGGACGCTGCCGTATTTATTTAGTTTTACTGTATTTCTTGTATTTTATATCTGTACTAGCAGTAAAGCCCGTTGGGAAAGCAATACAACGGGATCTAGAAAGAGGCTCTGGGGCAGTGCTCTGGCTTTGGGCAAACAGTGTCATTTTGCTGTGGTGACCTCAGCAGGGTATAATGACAGAGTCCACTGTTTTCTCCAGAGGAACTGATCTCTGCTACCTGAAGAGCAGTTGTAATTGTGAGTAATCTGTAGCCCTCACCTGGAGATTGGCAACAATTGTTACCCAGGACAAAATGGCTGGTTTGGAGGGTGGAGTCTATGGCATTCTACCTGTCTGAGGTCCCACCCCTCTGCAAACCCCACCCTCTCCAGGCTCCACCCCTCAAATCCCCAGGAATTTGTCAGCATGTAGTTGGCAACCCCATCTCCTTCCCAGCTAGCCACCAACCTACCATTATCTGCCCCTTTGACTTCAGCTGACTTCTGCCCTCCCTTCTGCAGAGCAGTTGTAATACTGAGTGCTCTCCAGCCCTCACCTGGAGATTGGCAACAATGGTTCCCTATGTGGGACTGACTGGTTTGGAGGGTGGAGTCTATGGCAGTGTACCTGTCTGAGGTCCCACCCCTCCTCAAACCTCACCCTCTTCAGGCTCCATCCCTCAAGTCTCCAGGAATTTCCCATCTGGAGTTGGCAACCCTATCAGGACTGGCCCCAATGTGTTTTCTCCCAAAGGCCAAAGTAGGTGACAGGACCAAGCTTAGTTGCCTACCAACAGGCACTGAGGGGAATGTAGGGTTGCCAGCTCTAAGGAGGGAAATACCTGGAGGTTTGGGGGGTGGATTCTGTAGAGGGCCGGGCGACGGAGGCATCGGCCTTCTGTCGCCCGCCTTGCCCCCCCAATCTCGGCCCGGGCACCCGCGGCTCCCACCAGCGGCCGCCCGACTCCAGACTCCCCCGCGGCCACTCCAGCCAGGCGACGGAGGCATCGGC
>NW_015173726.1:145844-154330 GCF_001447785.1 Gekko japonicus
AGGGCCGGCGACTGGAGGTCATAGGGTCTACCCTCCAAAGCATCCATTTTCTCCTGGGAAACTGATCTCTGTCATCTGGAGATCAATTGTAATATTGGGAGATCTCCAGGTCCCACCTGGAGATTGGCAACCCTAGGGGAAAGTCAGCTGCACAGCAGGGGGTTGAAGAGAATTTGAATTAGCACCAGAGCTTTAAGATCTCTCCAGCTGTCACCTGGAGACTGGCAACAGCTTGTCTGGAGTGTGGGCAGTATGGCATTGTATCTGTCTGAGGTCCCCCTCTTCCTCCTCCTCAGACCGCACCCTCAGCAGGCTTCATCCCTAAAATATCCTGGAAGTTGGCAACCATCAGCCAACCTTTATCTGCCTGTCTGTCTTAAGTTTTACAACCCCCCCCCCACAGCCTCTGCCTAGGGAAAGGGCAGCTGACATCATTCTCCTCTCCCCTATGAGGTATGTTATGCAACTGAAAATCCCAACTGCCTTGCGGGGGGGGGGGGAGTTTGAGGTGTGGAATGGAGTGTAGTCCAATCAGCTTCCATATGCAAATAAACTTGGAACGCTGGGCGGGACTACACAAAGCAGCCAGTCAACCCAGCCAGTCTCTTCTGAGTGGCAGTTTTTCCGGCCTAACACTAAGGAGGCCAAATTTAGAATGTTGCGAAATAGAATGTTCAGTACTTAATTATATATAGGGAGAGAAGTGCTGGTTTTATATTGTATGTTGTTTTAAATGGTTGTAAGCCGCCCTGAGCCGCTTCGGCGGGAGGGCGGGGTAAAAGTCCAAATAAATAAATGAATAAATAAATAATTACATTTCAATGCAAAATTTCTTTCTGTGGTCCCGGGATCACACAAAGACACATGAAGCTGCCTTATCCTGGATCAGACCGTTGCTCCATCAAAGTCAGTATTCTGTGCTCCGACTGGCCGTGGCTCTCCGGGGTCTCGGGCAGAGGTCTTTCACCTTACCTACTGCTTGGTCCTTTCAAGTGGAGATTGAACCTGGGACCTTCTGCAGGCCAAGCAGATGCTCTACCCTTGAGCCACGGCCTCTCCTTTGTTCAGGTTTGCATGAATTGTCTCGTTAAAATGGCAAATGCAAAAACCCTCCTCTGTTCTCCTTGCAGGCTGAATTTTAATCTCCAGGAAGATGGCGTACCAGTGCAAACAACCGTGCGTGGGTCCTCCTTCTTTTGTGAAAGGGAGCACGATAAGCTATGTGGACGCGGACGCCGACAAGTCCTCCGACGTGCCCCCCTGCATTGAACCATGCCAAGCGGCACCCATGGATGCATCTAAAACTGCGGCCGTTGGAAGCCAAACAGCGGGCACGAAAGCAAGCAAGGCGGCCGTGAAGGCAGCTGATACGACGGAGGTTTGCGCTAAAGTGGCCGTCGGACGGAGCAAAGTGGTGTGCACCGAGGGATGTGGCAACTTTCCCACAAAGACCATCAAATCTTCGACACCGAGCCAAGCCCAAGGACCAACTTGTGTCCCCGTGTGCAAAACACCCGACCAAGGTCCAGCTTGCGTCCCTGTCTGTACATCACCGAGCAGTGCCCCAGCTTACGTCCCCATCTGCAAAACCCCCGACCAAGGTCCGGCTTATGTCCCCGTCTGTACATCCCCTAGCAAAGGTCCAGTTTGTGTTCCTGTCTGTGCAACGCCTGGCCAGGGTCCGACTTACATCCCTGTTTGTGTCGCACCTGGCCATGCCCCAGCTTATGTCCCCATATGCACGACACCAGGCCACCCTCCAACTTATGTCCCCGTCTGCACGTCACCAGGCCATCCTCCAACTTATGTCCCGGTCTGTGCAACACCGGGCCAAGCTCCAACCTGTGTCCCTGTCTGCACAACACCAGGCCAAGCTCCAACCTGTGTCCCTGTCTGCACAACGCCAGGCCAAGCTCCGACTTCTGTCCCCGTCTGTGCAACACCAGGCCAAGCTCCAACCTGTGTCCCTGTCTGCACAACTCCGGGCCAAGCTCCGACTTCTGTCCCTGTCTGCACAACACCAGGTCAAGGTCCAACCTATGTCCCTGTCTGCACAACTCCGGGTCAAGGTCCAACCTATGTCCCTGTCTGCACAACTCCGGGTCAAGGTCCAACCTGTGTCCCTGTCTGCACAACACCAGGTCAAGGTCCAACCTATGTCCCTGTCTGCACAACTCCGGGTCAAGGTTCAACCTGTGTCCCTGTCTGCACAACTCCAGGCCAAGCTCCAACCTGTGTCCCTGTCTGCACAACTCCGGGTCAAGGTCCAACCTGTGTCCCTGTCTGCACGACTCCGGGCAAAGCTCCAACCTGTATCCCCGTCTATGCAACACCAGGCCATGCTCCAACCTGTGTCCCTGTCTGCAAATCACCTTCCCGAGTTCCTTACTCTGGAATGTCTTGTAAATCTCCGCCCTCTTCCCCAGTCTGGTATGTTCAATGTTGTCGCAGTGGCTGCGGCGGCGGCTGCGGCTACATGTTCCTTGTTACGCACCCAGCCCAAGGTGTGACACCTTACACATGCTGTTCACGCTCACCCAGTAGCAAATCACAAGGTTAATGCTTTGGGGGAGCTCATTATCTTTGGAATGAAGAAATGAATGAGCAACGGGTCCCGGCCCAATCCGCCTTAGCTTTCTCTTGCATGTCCAAGGGTGCACCTTGGCGTTCCTTTGCGCATCCAAGGGTGCACCTTTAGCAGCTTCAGGCTTGCACTCTTTTGTCTCCTGCTCATTAAAATATGCACAATGCGATGCTTTCTCTGAGAGGGTGAACAAAATAACAGCTATCTCCCTCCAAAGTATCCCATATACATTGGAGAGAACAATGTTATGGGCTAGGTTAGGGTTTTGGTTTCAGTTGCTTAAAAATATGAATTTTAAGTTCGGATTGTGAATATGCAGCTTTATTATTTTTTTGTAGCCAGAGTGCTTTAAACTGCCTAGCATCTCTTGACGGCACTGATTTTGAGAGAGGTCGGAGGCAGAGCCCAGTTGGCTGTGATCTCTCAAAGTCTATCAGATATTTCAGAGTGATCACTGGCACGACGGAGCTGTCCAAGTCAATCCACACTACGCAGTCGAATGCTAGATCCCTGTGTGTCAGCCACCACATTCAATATCAAAGTGACCCTTAGACATTAATGACCACATGGTGTCCTATATGAAAATGTGGAAATCAGATACCAAATATGAAGTAAAAGTTCAGGAATTCATGGAAATGATCATTCAAGATCCACAGACGTCCAAGGGAAATTTCTGCAAGGAAGTGCCGTTCAGTTCAGCTCTGCATGGAACCCAT
This sequence comes from Gekko japonicus, assembly GCF_001447785.1. Lineage (NCBI taxonomy): Eukaryota > Metazoa > Chordata > Lepidosauria > Squamata > Gekkonidae > Gekko > Gekko japonicus. The sequence goes on from NW_015173726.1 coordinate 149,145, forward strand.
ATTTTCCTTCATGCGTCCCCCTCTTCCCTCATCTCTGCAATGTTGCCTCAAAACATACATCAAATAAAAGCTTCTTTTTTTGCTATAGCACAATCTGAGTCTTGTTTTGCAGAATTTGCCTTGATTCATACTAAGGGATAAGGGAGGTTTTGATGAGATTAGAAAATTTCCAAAGGGTGGTGATATGCCCATGCCTAAATTGTGACAGAAATCAGGTTTAATACCATCACCTTGAATTCAATTTCTACAGGGGTGTCAAACATGTGGCCCGGGGGCTGGATCAGGCCCCCAGACGGCTTCTATCAGGCCCGCAGTGGAACTGGCTGTCTTCTCCTTCTTCTTGCAGTTCTGGTGCTGTTGCATCATCGTAGGTTTGCAGCTTACAGAGACACCCCTGAACAGCATACTCAAGACTGCAACAGCACAGACATTTTGATGCAACAATTCAAAGCAAAAGGTGTCAGTTATCAGACACCGTTAAATAAATAAAATATTGCAAGAGTGCTGATGTCTTAAGCATGTTTTTATTTTAAGTTAAAAAACCACAACCTTTTGTGTTTGTGTCCTTTATAAAGTTTATATCTCTGCTACCCGGCATTACATTTTATGTCACGCATGGCCCGGCCCAACAAGGTCGCATTTATGTCAGATCCGGCCCTCATAACAAATGAGTTTGACACCCCTGTTCTACAGTCCTATTACATTTTATTAGATGTTTCCTCATCCTATTGATTGTGGTAGTAGTGGAAAGTGTCATCAAGTCACGGCTGAATTATGGTGACCCCAGAGGGTTTTCAAGACAAGAGAAATCCAGAGGTGTTTTGCCATTGTCTGCCTGTGGGTAGCAACCCTGGACTTCCTTGGCGCTCCAACCAGTATCCAAATACTAACCAGAACAGACCCTGCAACCCCGAGTCTCACACCCATACGCACACAAATCTTTATTGATCTCTCCTGAGAGTTCCATCCAAAGAAATCTGATGTGCTTTTCTCATCTGTGCCGTCTACCCAGCAGTTCGAAAGCTTCGGCAAGTAGATAAAATGGGTACCACTCCTTAGAAAGAGTGGGCACACTGACCCCCCCCTTGTGGGGTGGAGTGGTGTTAGCCGGCGAACGGAAGTCCAGCTCGCATGATGGAAAGCCTAGAGAGATCTCCTCGGCGTTAAGATAAAGCCTGTAATGGGCCGTCCGGCCAGGCGATGGCAGTGTGGCACTACAACTCAAGGAGTCTGGAGAAAAGCTGACGCCATCAAACTCGGCCGAGGAAAAATGCCATTCCGGATCACATCTCATCTGCATCTGAATGGAACCCTCGTTGGCTGTGAATGTGTGCAATCGATGTATATATGTTGTCCTCCCTTACCCCACATTGCATTGTTAGTCCCTCGTGAAAAATGAGTAACTGTAAATCGCTCAGAGCCAGCAAGCTCTGCAGGATTGAGCAATCAATAAACTGAATGATGATGATGATGATGATGATGATGATGATGATGAAAAAATTACTCCTGTCTTATTCTAAATCTCCTCTAATTTGAACATGTGATTATCACCCAGATAAACAATTGACTCTTAACCATGGAAGAGATAATCAATGAGGTGCATGAAGAACACACCTGATGTGTGCCCCTTATCTTTTCTAAAGCAAGATAAGAAGCCCCAACTTAACTCTTAATCTTGATTGAAAGGCAATAGACTTAATATTTCTGTAACTCTGTTGATTAGCTGTCAAAGATAAAAGGCAAACCTTATGCAATCAGAGCTCACCAACAGTTGAACCTAGTATGAGTCACCGTGGACTTACGGTGGCCTTTTGGTTTTCAAGGCAAGAGATGTTCAGAGGCGGTTTGCCATTGCCTGCCTTTGCGTAGCGACCTTAGAATTCCTTGGTAGCCCCTTGTTTAGCTTCTGAGGTCTGATGAAAGTGGGCTACCCTGGACTATCCACAGGGAAAAAACATGCTCCCTCAGCAAGAAAAGTGATGTTTTTTTGTTGTTGTTCAGTTGCACAGTCGAGTCCGACTAGAGCCTTAGTAAAGGTAAAGGTTCCCTTGCTCGAAAGCCAGTCGAGTCTGACTCTAGGGTTGCGGTGCTTATCTCCGTTTCCAAGCCGAAGAGCCAGCGCTGTCCGAAGACGTTTCCATGGTCATGTGGCCGGCATGACTAAACACCAAGGTGCACGGAGCGCTGTTACCTTCCCACCGAAGTGGTACCTATTTATCTACTTGCCATTTCTTGCTTTCGAAGTGCTAGGTTGGCAGGAGCTGGAACTAGAGACGGGAGCTCACTCCGTCATGCGGCACCCGGGTCTCGAACTGCTGAACTACTGACCTTCCACAGCCTGCAGTTCAGTGTCTTAACCACTTGAGCCACCAGAGCCTAAAAAATACCCAAAAAATACCTTATTGGTATTTTGTGGATATCCTTTCAGCCAGATATAGATCTCTGACTTTTTTCAGCTAGCTGAAATAGCTGAGTCCGAAATATCCCAAAAATAGTCAGGAATTTTTGGGACCACCGAATAGCTGACGTTAAAGGGTGTTTAAAGGGATTGCAGTCCCTTTATACACCTTCTGGGTGATTTCATGGCTTGGAGAAAATGTTTAAAGGGTTCGCAAGCCCTTTAAACACCTTTAGAGTTCACTTGTGGCTTGCAAAAGGCATTGAAACAGACCACGTTCCCTTTAGACTTTAGAGTACATTCTACCTTCCTAAGAGGAACATAAGGAAAACAAACCATTTACACTTTTCCGTGGAAGATAAGAATGGCACCAACCCTTGACTGAGATATGGTTGCTTAGAGGTCAGGGTGTCAAAGAACATATTTACAGTTGGGGGGGGGGGGCGTGATTAGGAAGGAATACAACATCTTTAAAATTTGGCAAATCAACCTACCAGATAACAGACCAATCAGGCTCACTAATCAAAATTTTTACAAAGATCTTAAACTTTTGCTAAATTCTCAGTGGTGGAATAAAATACTTTAACACATACATTATCCACCAGTTTCTCAGTATTTGGGGGAATTCCTCCCATCGCTCAGCTGTTGCTGTTGAGAGGTGTCCATCAGTGCTGTGTATTAAACTCTCACCTTATCCGTTGTAGTTTTCCGGATTGTATGGCCGTGGTCTTGGCATTGTAGGACCTGACGTTTCACCAGTAGCTGTGACTGGCACTACAGATAAGATTAGAATTTCAACAGCCAGTCCACATGGAAAAGAATCTCTTCAGGAAACAGGAAACCTCCTCAGGAAACAATCCATATGCAAAAGAACCTCCTCAGGAAAGCTCCTCCATTAGCATGTTTTCACAGCCTGGAGAATCCTACAAGATAATGACTCAGCCCTACCCCACCTTCCTGAGTAGATATAAATTACCTGCCTACCATTTTTCTTCTCACCTTGACACAGAGAGTACTACGTCTTTCTGTGTTATACCTCTGAGGATGCCAATCACAGCTACTAGCGAAACATGAGGTCCTACATTGCCAAGACCACGGCCAGACAACCCGGAAAATCAACAACAGCTAATGAACTCCGGCTGTGCTAGCCTTCAACAACAAATTCTCACCTCTTGCTACAGATTCCTTCTAGTGGCCAACTGCCTTATTCCCAAACAATTATATTAGAAAAATCATATATTTATATGTGATATAAATCATATATATAGAATCATAGAATGTTAGAGTTGGAAGGGACCTTGCAGGTCATCTAGTCCAACCCACTGCACTCTGCAGGAGTATACTGAAAGATAGCCCTACATACCTACAACATACCCGAAAGATAGTCGTCCAGCCTCCGCTTGAAAACGTCCAGCGAAGGAACATCCACCACCACCACCACCACATATATTTACTTGTTGTGAACCACCCTGAGGACTTTTCAGTGGAAAGGGGAGTTTTGGGTTTCTGTAAGACTCTGCAGTAACTCTCAGACGCAATAAGTTCGTTTTATGGGTTTTATTAGCAATCAGAAGAGTTGCAGGTGAATCAAAGGTCTTTGACAGAACTGACATACAATACAACTTGTGTCCTCAAGAGAACTCTGGGACAGCCTTCGTTCACACGTCATGGTTACATAGCATAAAGACAGGTTACTATAATACAATGTCTACCGTGAGAATGTTTATCTAATACACTTCCTGCATGGCCAAAAAACATCATGAGAAGCGAACAATCTCCTGGCCAGTGTGGAGGAGGCTTTTCATGACAGTGTTACAAGCGCACTATCTACCATAGACAGTCAAGCATGTATCAACCACCCCCCTCCCTGAGAATGTCAGAGGAAGACGTGTATCTGAGTTGGTTCATTGCTAGCAGGTGTTACAGTCAGCATGAGAACAAAAGCCCAGTATGGGAACAGAAAGATAAAGCTTCCAGGATTATATGTGAGCAAGCAGGGAAAAGCGGGGCTATGTACATCAGAACACCAGTGTGTATCTAGACCGACCCCAACACTAGGGTCCGATTCTGACAGTTGCCATGGAAGGAGTGAGGTGAGAAAACTGCTCTGCAGTAGCGGTACTCGAACACACACCAGTTCAGCTTGTGCTGTGTTCGCCATTTGCAGGAAACCGATTTTTCGATACTCAGTTGAACAGTTCATTGATCTGTTCGTGGATGTTCGAAAACCTATTTCATCATATATCTTCCTAACTGTGCAATAGAGTGCAGTTTGCTTTTCCTGTATGTGGGTTATCACGCAGGGCAATTGATGTCTACTGCTTCCCTGACATTGATACAAAACTGCTCTGCTCAGCAGGCAATTATTTAAATCACGAATCATATGTGAGTGATTACATATCTGGTGTAAGGAGCTTTGACTCACTAAAGCTTATCCCCCCCCGCAAAAAAAAATCTTGTCGATCTGTAGGGTGCTACTGGACTTGAATTTAACGACAGCCAATTTGGGGTAGTGGTTAAGAGTGGCAGACTCTAATCAGGGAGAACCGGGTTTGATTCCCGACTCCTTCACATGTAGCCAGCTGGATGACCTTGGTTCAGTCACAGTGCTCTCAGGGCTGCTCTCTCAAAAGCAGTTCTCTCAGAGCTCTCTCAGCCCCACCTGCCTCACAGGGTGTCTGTTGTGCGGACAGGAAGGGAAGGAGATTGTAATCCCCTCAGAGATGCCAAGTGAAGGTTGGGGTATAAATCTAATCTCCTCCTCCTCCTCCTCCTCCTCCTCCTCCTC
>NW_015173726.1:154404-206442 GCF_001447785.1 Gekko japonicus
GACTTCCCGCTGCGCTACCAACCTCTCCTCCTCCTCTTCTCCTTCTTCTCCTCTTTCTTCTCCTTTTCCTTTTCCTTTTCCTTTTCCTTTTTCTCCTCCTCCTTCTGGCAGCAGGTGTCCCAGAAAAGAGTTGCCAGCACTACCTTGGCAAATGCCAAGAGATTTTGAGGATGGTGCCAGGTGAGGGTGGAGTTAGGCAAAGATGTCACCTCTTTGTGGCATCCTAGTGCATCATTGTGGAGGCTACTTTCCAGGCATCCCCCCCCCTTCCACTTAAGTGTAAGGATGTATCACTGGTGACCAAGATCAAAATCATTCATACCATAACATTCCCTATTACTATGTATGGTTGTGAATGTTGGATGATGAAGACAGCAGACAGGAAGAAAGTTAACTCATTTGAAATGCGGTGTTGGAGGACAGCATATTTTTTTGATTAATTTTTATTTGTTTTATCCATCACTTTTACGTTCCATATTATTTAGCATCTAACAATTTTTCCTCCCCTTCCCTTCCCTCCCTCCTCCCTTCCCTATCTTTGTGTAGTCCTTAGTCTTTTCTCTCCAGCCATGGGCACAAAGTCAAAATCTTCCACCGAATGTCTTCCCTCCCCTCCTTGGATATCCACTCCAGATAGGTCCTCCACCTTTTCCAAATTTCTGTGGATTTCCCTTCCCAGGGTGCCTCCTTGCGCAGGACTGCCGCGATGTCTGACTGTATAAAATCAAACAGATAGCTGTGCCAGATTTCCACTGTCCACTTACTTTTATCCTTCCAGCCCCAAGCTATAGCTTCTTCCCCCGCCAATATCATGGTCTTAACTAGGGCTTGGTCTTCCTTATCCACACTTGAGTTTCCCATTGTGCTTGCCAGCATTAAGTTGAAATCTATATTTAAATTTATTTTAGCTACCTTCCTTATGTGGCCCGCCAAAAATACACATCAAATCAAGTCTAGGATCATAAGAGAACATAAGTGAAGCCAATGTTGGATCAGGCCAATGGCCCATCTAGTCCAACACTCTGTGTCACACAGTGGCCAAAAATACCAGGGGCCATCAAGAGGTCCAGCAGTGGGGCCAGGACACTTGGGGCCCCTCCCACTGTTGCCCCCCCCATAAGCACCAAGAAGACAGAGCATCCCTTGCCCCAGACTGAGAGTTCCTATCTGTACCTTGTGGCTAATAGCCACTGATGGACCTCTGCTCCAGATGTTTATCCATAAGAAAATAAGAGAAGCCAATGTTGGATCAGGCCAGTGGCCCATCCAGTCCAACACTCTGTGTCACACAGTGGCCAAAAATACCAGGGGCCATTGGGAGGTCCACCAGTGGGGCCAGGACACAAGAAGCCCTCCCACTGTTAAGAACATAAGAGAAACCAATGTTGGATCAGGCCAATGGCCCATCCAGTCCAACACTCTGGGTCACACAGTGGCCAAAAATACCAGGTGCCATCAGGAGGTCCAGCAGTGGGGCCAGGACACTAGGAGCCCTCCCACTGTTGCCCCCCCCGAAGCACCAAGAATACAGAGCATCCCTTGCCCCAGACTGAGAGTTCCTATCTGTACCTTGTGGCTAATAGCCACTGATGGACCTCTGCTCCATCTGTCCATCCAATTCCCTCTTGAAGCCGTCTGTGCTTGTAGCCGCTGCCGCCACATCCTGTGGCAGTGAATTCCGTGTGTTCATCACTCTCTGGGTGAAGAAGGACTTCTTTTCATCCACTCTAACCCGACTGCTCAGCAATTCCATGGAGTGCCCACAAGATCTTGTCTTGCAAGAAAGGGAGAAAAAGACTTCTTTCTTGACCTGCTCTATCCCACGCCTACTCTTGTAGACCTCGATCATGTCACCCCTCCACTGTCGTTTCTCCAAGCCTAAACATACCCTAGAAGCTAAAATGACCCAGCCGAGGCTATTGTACCTTGGCCATGAGAAGACAAAGAGTCATTGGTAGGCTCCGGGTGGCACCTGGAGATCCCCTGGAATGACAGCTCATCTGCGGACTACAGAGATCAGTTCCCCCTGGAGAAAATGGGTCCTTTGGAGGGTGGAGTCTATGGTGTTATACACCAATGAGGTCTCTGTCTTTCCCAGGTTATACCCCCAAATTCTCAGGAGCTTCCCAACATGGATCCGGCAACCCAATCCCCCCATCCCTTACTGGTGGCCAGAGGGGACCTGTCCAGTGTTCCCTCTAAGCTGAGTGAGTGTGAGCTAGCTCACAGTTTTTTATCCTCCTGCTCACACATTTTCGTCTCAGCTCAGGAAGGGATGGCTCCAGAGCAAACTAATTTTATGCAGTGGCCCAATCACTCGTCCAGAACTTTCATGCCAGTCGCTCTCAGAGTAGAATTTTTGCTCACAAGACCCCATAGTTTAGAAGGACCATTTGTGGCAATAGCAACACCTTTCCAAATTGTTTAGTCCAGACTCTCTGATCGGATGCGGGCGTGAACCTCTTCTTACAACCCTGTTCCTCCTCCTCCTCCTCCTCCTCTTTCTTCTCTCCTGTGAGAGAGACAGAGAGTCACAACCTGGGGGTGGGGGTTTAGCACTGACTGACCCATAGCTTGAGAAACACTTGGCTAGCTACTGCTGCTTAAGAATGTCTGCCTCAGGATTTGTGTCAAGGTCCAGCAGGGTGAGGCATCTGCTGGTTTTACTTGGCTTGGGCTGGAGACACCCTGTTCTCTGGCAGCAGCAATGCAGTTAAATGCAAAGGCTGTTAGTCTGCTCCACTGCCTGTCAACCCTACTCACTGGGGAATATGATAATACTGGGGAGAGGCGGAAACAGGAAGGCAGCGAGCAGCACTGTCAGAACCCGCAGCCAACAATGGAGTACACGCTTTCAAGAAAGGTTATACTTTTATTGAAGAGCTATAGATGCATTAACATAGTCACTGTTAAGAATAGCAGTTGTCCCTTGGACATAATAAGATATAGGGCATTCGTGTGCACCCCCCCCCCCCTCAGCCAATTAGGCACCTCTCCGCACGCGGGCTAAAGCCAGCAAACTGTTTCTATAGGCGAAGCTGGGAACTGTCCGGCTCCCACGGCTGCCTGGAAAGGCAGACAACACACACTCCCACCTGCACATCGTTATAGATAAGCGTTTCGGCTCAAAACATAGACAGGAATGCAAAAGCAATTTACACAGACTGTGACTGAGCATCCCAACCCCCATGGCAGCATAGCTGACAAGCACGTAGGCCCATTCCGCATCTCGCATTCGCTCTGCTCTTTTGCTAAACACCGGTTGGAACAGAGATTCCCCTCTACGTTGCATGCCAATTTCATTTTCTTTGCCGGATTTTATGGCAGCCTCCATACTGCATGAGAGCCAGTTTGGTGTCGTGGTTAAGTGCGCGGACTCTAATCTGGGAGAACCGGGTTTGATCCCCCCACTTCTCCGCTTTCACCTGCTGGATGCCCTCGGGCTAGCCATCGTTCTCTCAGAGCTGTTCTTGAAAAAGAGCAGTTTCTGTCAGAGCTCTCTCGGCCCCACCGACCTCACAGGGTGTCTGTTGTGGGGAGGGGAAGGGAAAGGAGATTGTAAGCTCCTCTGAGACTCCTTCGGGTAGTGAAGGGCGGGGTATAAATCCAATCTCTTCTTATCTCTTCTTCTTCTTCTCTTCCTTTGATCTCTCCATTTTATGGTACCCAGGGCCGGCCCCAGCTTATTTTGCACCCTAGGCAAGGATCCCTTCTGGCGCCCCCCCCCCCCATGCACCCACCAATTTTCAAAAATAAAAGTAAACATAGAAGCGGGGGAAATGCTGTCGGCTACCTGGCCCCTGGGGAGGGAAGGCGGGCAGGGAGGCAGGCGGCACTAGCCCTCTCCAGCCTCGAATGCCCCCCGACTCTAAGAGGGGGTGGGGGCTAAGCCCAGCCACCCACCACACGCGGAAAGAGGAGAGGCTGCCTGCATGGCCCGTGGCTTCTCACCCGCCAGGCACAGCCGTCTCAGGGTGGGTGTCCCACCCAGGCAAGGGAGGTCCAGGGCTTGGCCAGGGCTTTGCCCCCAAGACTCACCTGATCCCGGAGGTCACCCCCCAAGATGCCCCCCCACCAGCCTGGCCCATTCTTGCAGTGTTCCTGGCCTGCGGCGCAGGGAGGGGCAGCCCTCGAGGTCGCGGATCCTGCAGGGGAGGGTGGGAGGAGGGCTGGGCGCCAGGGTAGGAGGGGAGGGGTGGGGCCTCCTGTGGTCAGGGAACCGCAACCACGGGCTGTTGCCAGGGCAACAGCGAAGCCAATCCTGAGGCCGCCGCAGAAGGCTGTCAGTGCGAAAGCCAGGCAGGCACTTGCGTGCCCCGCAGCCTACAGCCTGGCCCGGAGCACCGACGGCGATGACGGCAGCCTGAGACGTCCCAGGAAGGAACACTGCCCGCCCGCCTCAGCGATTCGAAAGCGGATGAAAACAATTGCACAAAAGGAGTTTTGGTAACAGTGGGGCAACGGTGTGCTGGAAGCGGTCTGAATGCAGATTCCTGCAAAACAAATGCAGAAACAAGGAAAAGCCCCAACACAAACTGGCTGCTTTGGATGGTGGACTCTTTGGAATTATAGCCCATCCTGGAATTGGCTACCGTACAAGATCTGCTGCTGCACCTTGGAAGCTATCCTCCTCCTCCTCTGGAATTTTGAGAGGCAGTAGTGAGTGCCACCCCAGAATGGCTACTATAGGAGGTGGCGTCAGATGCAAGATGGCTACTGCTAGAGGCGGAGCCCCATGGAATACCTTCCTCTTCACACTTTCTGGGGGCACCATGTTGATGAACCCTTGTTTAGAGAGTTAGACTAGGATGAGGGAGATCTGGGTTTGAATTCCTGGCCTGCCATGGGTAGCCTTGAGCCAGGCACTCTCTTGTAGCCTAACCTACCTTGCAGAGTTGTTGTGAGGATAAAATGGATAACCATAGGATGATGTAAGCCTCTTTGCTTCCCCATTGGGGGGAAAAAGTGGTGTGTATTGATGAAGTGAAATAAAATAAAATTTCCTCAGTTTGTTACTTCGTTGTTACGTCTGTATTCACTGATAAATGACGGTTCCCAAATGAATGCCAAGGAAAAGAGAAGCAGCAGTAGCAGCAGCAGAAGAAGCAGAAGCAGCAGAAGATGATATTGGATTTATACCCTGCCCTTCGCTACCCGAAGGAGTCTCAGAATGGCTTACAGTCTCCTTTCCCCTCCCCACAACAGACACCCTGTGAGGTAGGTGGGGCTGAGAGAGCTCTTTGGAGAACTGCTCATGAGAGAACAGCTCTGAGAGAACTTGTGACTGACCCAAGGTCACACCAGCAGGTGCAAGTAGAGGCGTGGGGGAATCAAACCCGGTTCTCCCGGATTACCGTCCGTGCTCCTAACCGCTACACCAAACTGACCCGTAGCCTCAAGATTGTGAATAACCCCTGTTGTAGACTAGCCACCGCATTGTGTTTCCAAAAGAATCTGGATCTGTTTTTAAAAAATAGGCGAGCCTTCTAGAAAAGAAGACTAGAGCAAAGGTGAGCTCTAGCTGAATGTATCTATTTCCTGTCCCCTTCTGTTCATCATTTCTTTCTTCCAGTACACCTGGATGATGTGTATGAACAAAATACATATAATTTCATGCTAATTGCTCAGGTTAAATCTAGGGTAAGCATCATACTGTGCTTTTTACGAGCATAAACTTTGGGTGACTGGCCCCGTGGAGCTCATCCTTTGCAACAGAAAAGAAGCCACAGAGTAAACCTGGGCTATTATATCTCCGGCTGGTTGGACCAGAATCACAGGGTTTGGCCAGCCATCAGTTTTACGAGGTCCACGTTTGGTTTTAGGAGCATTAGGTGTGGATGTGAACAGCCTTCAGGGAATTGTTTACTGCGTGCTTCGTGTTCCAGATCTCTTAACCCCATCCATGACTAATCCTAGAGGGGAACTACTTGGTTGGGTGGTTGGTTGGTTGGTTGGGTGGTCGCCTCTGTCTTTCATTAGGATATGCCATTTCTGAAGGTTTTCCAGGCTTTAAAATGAGAATTTTGAGATTAGCACTACAGGGAGGAGAACTTCTTTGAGGAGGGAAATTTATTTTCCCGAAGTTAGAATAATAGGATCCTAGAATCACAGAGCTGGAAGGGGCCACACCGGCCATCCAGTCCAACCCCCTACTCAATGCAGGATCAGCCTAGGGCATCCCTGACAAGCGCTGCTTAAAGACTGCCAGGGAGGATGAAAAGTACGCAGATGGAGAGTGATTTGATTTCAGCAAAGCGTACTTTATTCGATCAGGAACAAGACGACTTTGGCTGGCTCGCAGGCCGGCTTATATTCCCCGAGAAACCGCCACCCAAAAGACCCCCCCCCCACTTCCCAATAGGTTATTTACAGTGGCCGAGAGTCCCATTGGCTCTCGGCCAGGAACCTAGCCCCCTGATTGGAGCGGGCTAGGATCCGCATAGTCCATTGTCTCTTGGAGCGAAGCTCGACATTTGTCTCTGGACTTGTCTGGACTTGTCAGGACTGTTTGTCTCTGGACTTGTCCGGACTTGTCAGGACTGGATACATTACAAAGGGGGAGCGCACCACCTCCCCAGGCAGCTGATTCCACTGTTGATCAACTCTGACTGTAAAAAAAGTTTTCCCTAATATCCAGCCGGTACCTTCCCGCCCTGAATTTCAACCCATTCTTGTGAGTCCTCTCCTCTGCTGCCAACAGGGACAGCTGCTTGCCCTCCTCTAAGTGACGGCCCTTCAAATAATCAAAGAGAGCCATCCTGTCCCCCCTCAACCTCCTCTCCTCCAGACTGAACATTCCCAGGTCCCCCAGCCTTTCTTCACAGAGCTTCTTGATCATCCTCGTCGCTCTCCTCTGCACCCGCTCCATTCTGTCCACATCCTTTCTGAATGGAGGCCTCCAGAACTGCACACAAGACTCCAGGTGTGGCCTGACCAATGCACTGTACGGTGGGACTATCATATCTTGCAGGTTGGACGTCATGCCTCTGTTGATACTCCCCAAGATGGCATTAGCCTTTGTTGTCGCTGCATCACATGGGCTGCTCATATTTAACTTACGGTCCACCCGTACCCGAATATGAACTTGTACCGTACCCCAAGATCTTGTTCACACACACACACACACACACTGTTTTCTCCCCCTCCTGAATAGTGATGAAGTTCCGTCTCTCCTGGACTTCAAAACCCATCTCTTTTGTGTGTTTTTTGGCAAAGGTACGGAGCAAAAATGGCACGTTCAGGATTTTAAAGAGTTGGATCCATGTCCCACGTACACGGAATACTCCACATGGAGTCACCAAAATGGGGAATTAATCTCCCCTAGCATCAGGGGTCATTTCCTGCAGGAGCGCACAGGAGCGGAGCTCCGGCAATAAAGAGCCCAGGGGTCGGGCACATGCAACAAGCCCCACCCTCTGCTCCCAGCAGCCCTCAGTCAGAGCAAGAAGAGGCCAGGTAAGATGCAGAGCCCCACCACCAGCCCCCCAGTCCAAGACAGTCCAGTGGCACCTTTAAGACCAAGGTTTATTCAGGGACAAGCTCTCCCTCCTTTGCGAGGGCAGATCTGCACGCTCCCCCCCACAATAGCTAGCAATCCAAAACAGTCCAGTGGTACCTTTAAGACCAAGGTTTATTCAGGTACAAGCTCTCCCTCCTCTGCGACGACAGATTTGCATGTCCCCCCTCCCAATAGCTAGCAATCCAAAACAGTCCAGTGGAGCCTGAGCAGTGGGTGTTGCCTTCAGACACACTTCCTGGGATGTCAGGGGGCGTGGCATATGCAAATGAGTTATGCTAATGAGTTATACTAATGAGCTCCTGGACCACTTTTTCTACGGAATGACCCCTGCCTAGCACTGTTTCATCCTGACCTGGATCAACCAGCCAGGTTGCTTTGTCAGGGTCGGCCCTGGTGAGTTCTTAGATTGGGGGACCACCGAGGAAGACCAGGCTCACTACTCAGAGGCAGGTGATGGCAAACCACCTCTGAATGTCTCTCGCCTTGGAAATCCCAAAGGGGGGTCACCATAAACCGGCTAAGTCACACATAGAGTAAAATAGGATTGCCAGCCTCCAGGTGGGGCCTGGGGAATCTCCCGCTTTTACAACTCATCTCCGGCCAGCCCCATAGCTAGGGATATTTTTAGAAGGGGGCCTGGGGGGGGCACCAGCTAATTAGATCAAAGTTAATTAGTGAAACTCTCAAGAAGCCAGCCTTCCCCTACGGCAGCCCTGCACCCCTGCCAGACTCTAGGGCAAGTGTGGGGGGTAATGCCCAGTATCCGCAGCGTCCTCTCTCCCCCAGAGCACTGCATATCTGCTCAAGTTGTGAAGCTAGGCAGGGAAGGGCCAGCCCAGGAGGGAGGGGCCCGGAAGAAACACTAGGGGGCCAGGCCCCGTGGGCCCCATGTTAGCTATGGGCCTGTCTCCAGCTGACAGAGATCAGCTCCCCTGGAGAAAATGGTTAAGTACGCAGACCCTAATCTGGGAGAACAGGGTTTGATTCCCCCACTCCTCCACTTGCACCTGGCTGGATGACCTTGGGCATGCCATAGTTCTGTCAAGAGCTGTCCTTGAAAGTGCAGTCCTTGAAAGAGCTCTCTCAGCCCCACCTACTTCACAGGGTGTCTGTTGTGGGGAGGGGAAGGGAAAGGAGTTTGTAAGCCACCCTGAGTGAAGGACAGGGTATAAATCCAATCTCCTCCTCCTCCTCCTCCTCCTCTTCTTCTTCTTCTGAGCTCCAGAGACAATGACTTATGCCGTAATGAAATTTGAGTCCAGTGGCACCTTTGAAACCCACAAACTTTATGCTAGGTATAAGCTTTCATGTGCATGCACACTTCCTCAGGGTTCTGAAGAAGTTTGTAGGCATATGGCATAAGCCATTGTCTCTAGAGCTCAGATGTTCAGTCCGTTCTTCCAACGTGCACTGTGGGTTTTCTTCTGAAGCAACCTCCTCTGGATACATTTCCAACACTGCAACATCAATTCAAGGCCACTTCTAGAAACACGACTGAGGGCACCACATAAAGATGGAAATTGTTGGTCCACCTAATTCACAATTGCCTTGTCTGCCTGGCATCAGTTCTCTGGGGTCCCCAGCTGAGGAAAGTTGTCCTACCCATCGTTCCATTAACCTGAAGATGTCAGGGACTGAATGTGGAAACTCTGGCATGCAACTTTAGTGATCTACCACTGAGTCACAGCCCCTCCTGGTCATTATAGATTGTTTAAATAACATAGATTGACTTTTTTCCCCCTTTCCTGTGAGGGTTGGAACAAACTTGAGATACGTCCACAGCATGTGCTAAAAACAGGTCCCCAAATGAGGGCAGATGTTTCCGAGTGGCAACTGTTGGAAGCCGTTTGTGACAGTGCTGATGGATAAGTCATCGGCTTACACACCGAACTGTCATGTTCCAGGAAACCTAGGAAGCATATAAAAGTCCCGGCTTCCCTCGTCTCCAGAACATCTCACTCCTTGGATCTTGCTGGAGAGTTGGGTAAGTCCATTTCTGATGGCTTCCATAGTCTACCTTTGTCCATGATTTAAGTCTGCTGTGTCCATCTGAAAGTTGGGTTAGCGTGAACATAATGGGTTGGTTTTCATCTTAAGAATGTTTTTGTTGACTGTCAAAAGATTCAGTTTAGGAAAAAAATTCTGAACAGAGATTTTTAGAAGTAGTTCTGGGGGATATTTTTTTTTAAAAAAAATGGGATTTAATTTTCTTTTGTTTCGGCGTGTTATGTTACTGATTTGTTGTATGTGAAATGTGATGTTTGGGAACGACTTTGGGGGAGTATAGGAATTTATCAAATAAAGAAGTAAATTGATAATAGGCTGAACATTAGGGAGAACGTCCTGACAGAGCGAAAAAATCAGTGGAACAGGCTTCCCAGGGAGGTGGTGGGCTCGCCTTCGTTGGAGGTGTTCAAACAGAGGCTCGATGGCCATCCGACAGCAATGCGGATTCTGTGAACTCAGGCAGATCACGAGAGGGAGGGCAGGAAGGGTTGCCTCAGTGCTTAGTTCCTGTGGCCCTTTCTTACATGCCCAGGGAAATAGGGTCAGGAAGCAATTTTTCTACAGGCCAGTTTGGCCAGGGATGCTGTAGGTTTTTTGTCATCTTCTGAGCATGCAACAGGGGTCACTGAGGGTTTGAGGGGGAGGTATTTGTGAATTTCCCACATTGTGCAAGGGGTTGGACTAGATGACCCTGGAGGTCCCTTCCAACTCTATGACTCTATGATTTCATTTCCTTGGCCACCACTAAAGATGCCTTAATCAGGTAGTATAGCTTTGCTCTCTTAAAGCTCCCCAAAAGATGAACACTTGAAGCTGCCTTATACTGAATCAGACCCTGGGTCCATCAAAGTCAGTATTGTCTACTCAGACTGAAAGCAGCTCTCCTGGGTCTCAGGCAGAGATCTTTCACCTTACCTACTGCTTCATCCTTTCAACTGGAGATGCTGGGGATTGAACCTGGGACCTTCTGCATGCCTAACAGATGCTCTACCACCGAGCCTCAGCCCCTCCCTTAATGGACTGTGGCACAGTAGTAAGAGTTTCTGCCTTGCATGCAGGTATTCCCAGGTTCAATCCCTGACATCTCCAATTTTTAAAAAAGGGATCGACTAGTAAGTGACGTGAAAGACCTCTACTCAGGACTCTGGAGAGTGACTGCTACTCAGTGGAGGCAAGGCTGGCCTTGATAGACCAACAAGAGGGCCAATAATTAAAGAGACTTCATTAGTAAGTTAGAAAATGTATATGCCACTGCACCAGAGACCAATTGGAGGTAAGCCAGAAAAATAAGCTAGGGCATAAGAGCAGCCTAAAGCAACGTTTAGCAGCTAGAAACGATGCCCCCATAGTTGCAGGACTAGATAAAAAGGAATAGTTTGGTCTGATCTCTAAAGAATAGGCTCCAGGTGAGCCTCAAGGGAGACAGCATTCTAAAGGCAAGATGCCACCACTGAAAAGGCCCTGTTTTTTCTTGCAATTGTTAGCACGGCATTTTGATGGTTAGGGTCAGTGTTCCCTCTAAGCTGAGTTTGTATGAGCTGGATCACAGGTTTTTTAGTCTCCGGCTCACACATTTTTGTCTTAGCTCAGGAAGGATGGGCTCCAGAGCAAACTCACTTATACAGGTTTTCGCTTTAATCGCTTGCTCACAACTTAAATGCCAGTGGCTCACAAAGTAGAATTTTTGCTCACGAGACTCCATTAGACTGGGTTCTTTGAAGCTGAAGGGCAAAGCTGTGACTATAATTCAGGATGTGAGGATTAAGCACTCTACCCCCCCCCCCCAACCTGCATCTCTCCTAGCTGACCATTTTTTTTGTATGCTAATAACTGAACAATGCTTATGAATTATTTTAGATCAGGCTACAGGGATTGATAAGGGGAATGCTGGCTTCACGATCTGCTATCATTTTGCCTTTCTTTGAACGTTAGTCAAGCATGTCGAAAAAAGTTACTTTTTTTTCCTAATCTGATCCCCCACCAGGCTGGCCATGATGTTATTATGTTGATAAACAGCCTCTGTTGTAAACTAAGTGCTTCAGGTTACAGCGATTCAGCAGTTTTGAAATGCTTTATCGGTAGATCTGAAAACTGTGGTGGGGTTTGTGGGCCCTTAGACGTATAAGCATGTTTAATCTTTCTAATGCTTTCCAGGCTTCATCACTCAGGAAAAAGAAAGATGTCTTTCTATCAACAGCAGTGTAAGCAGCCCTGCCTGCCTCCTCCTTGCGTGAAGACATGCTCTCCATGTGCGAAGACATGCTCCCCCCAATGTGTGGAGCCCTGCCACCCATGTGCTCCCAAGTGTGTGGCACCCTGCAACCCATGTGCCCCCAAGTGTGTGCAGCCCTGCAACCCATGTGCTCCCCAGTGTGTGCAGCCCTGCAACCCATGTGCTCCTAAATGTGTGGCACCCTGCAACCCATGTGCTCCCAAGTGTGTGGAGCCCTGCAACCCATGTGCTCCCAAATGTGTGGCACCCTGCAACCCATGCGCTCCCAAGTGCGTGAAGGTCTGCCAGACCCAGTGTGCACAGACCTGTGTTCCAGCCTGTGCGCCCTCTTGCGCTCCAGCTTGCTCACCATGTGCTCCTCAGTGTGTGAAAAAGTGCACCACCACATGTGTGGAGCCCTGCGTTCCCAAGTGTAAATAGTCTCAACGGTGGAGACATCGCTGGCGAACCACGAATGGCCGCCTGAAGAGCAGATGACGAAGGTGCAAGGCTGTGTGTATGCTGTCGAAATTTCTGCAAATTCTGCAACGGAGTCTGTTAACTGCAAATAACTAAACGTTCTGCAATGTGTATAAATCATGGGATTCAAGGTCTTTCCTCTGGGTAATGTAGGGCACCTTCCTTTCCTGCTTTGAATGTTTTGTTCCTCTTCTGGCATTTACGGGCACAGGCAGGGCACCATGATCATTTTGTCTAGCAATCCCGGTGATCGTTCAAATTTTATTTAGCGTCGCCCACATTCTTCCCAGCATATCCTTGCAGTCACGACGGCTGGGAACTTGCTTGTTCTAAAGCTTAGCTGATGAGGAGATTTTATTCTGCAGCCATTACTATTCCGCAGTTCACCCATACAGAATAATGACACACACATACGCACGGTCTTGATTCATTCCATTCTGGTCTCTTTTAATATCCTCTCTGTGATCTCGGTGATGGTTTTTTGCTTGCTCTTCCCCCCGTTGCCGTAAATTCTCTTCACAAAGAGTTATGCTTAGTTTCAGGATGCATCTCCCTCTCCCTGGGGAGCTGGTACACTCTTAAGGAACCCCCCCCCAAAAAACAGACAGGGCCCCTTTCGAACCTTTACTGATCCACAGGTAGGACTGGTGGAGGAGTCATAAGAGAGAGACGAAGAAAAGAATCACCCCCTTTCCTTTAAAATACCATGTTATCCTTTTTTTAAAAAAACACCCCAAACTCGACATTTGATGATGGGCTTCTAGTATTTCAAAAACATCCCCCATTAACATTCTAGAAGCAAGGTTTTGTTTCTCTTCTAGAAGGTCAATAGGAGACATCGAACCAGGCAGACTCAAAAGTAATTCCCATTTGATGCCATGGGGATTACTCTCGAGGAAATGTTGTTAGGATTTCAGCCTTACTCTAATTTCCAAACGTCCTCCCATAATTTATGCATTTTTTTTAAAGCTATGGAACATGCTTTGTCGATGTGGTTGCAATTTTTACAGGGGATCACAAAAACAACCCAACTTTCTTGACATTTCAATTCGTTTAGCCCCCTAAGGAGGAGGAGAAGAAACAGTTTTTAAAATGTAAACGGTCCAGTTTTGCTTGCAAATTTTTACAGCGTAGCCTTCACATATGCTGGAACTTGTCCCTTTCGATTCGTTTCGGCTCTTCTCCAAAGCTCAGTAATTCTGTTTGGTCATTATACTGCAAAAAAAAAAAAAAAAAAAAACAACCCAACCCAAAAAACAATACACATGTCAATTATGTGGCATGTGGACCTGACCATTAATTCATTAATCCCCCTGTGTTCAGTTTATGTGTTTCCCATTTTATTTTTCGTTGTGGAATGTGGGTGTGGTTCACTATAGTAAAGGTAAAGGTTTCCCTTGCTCGAAAGCCAGTCAAATCCGACTCTAGGGTTGCGGTGCTCATCTCCGTTTCAAAGCCGAAGAGCCAGCGCCGTCCCTTCACTATATGGTGGTTCACTATACCATCATCCAAATTATGGTGTGGCATCTGGAAAAGGTATCCCGTCATGCAAATTATGGTGTGGCATCTGGAAGACAGCATACCTGTCAACAATGGCCTGGAAACCATGGGGAAGCCTGTAGATTTATGGGATGACACCATTTGGTAATGAGAAGGTTGTGGCTAAGCCGTCTCCTCATCATGACGTTGACCACGTGACACGCTTGGACTGAGAAACGCAATGCCAGGCAACGCACGGAAGTGAAAAAAATGAGATTTTCTTCACACCTGCAGGTGCACAGCAGCATTCAAAATCCCAGCTCCTGTTGATGTATCACTTGGCAGAAACACCACATCAGTAGAGGTCATTCCACCTTAAGAGATGTAATTAGAATATGTCCTGAGATCCACTTTGTTATGCTACCGACCACGAGTGTACCAGCATAGTTTCCATTTGTACCCAGATCTCCAAAATGTCTTGCACTATGACTATTCATCATTAAAAATTGTTCACCTCATATCACCTTTTTGTGGTGCATCTTTTCTTTCTTTTTGATCCCTTGGTCTTGGTAGAGAAGCATTTGACAAAGTTTCTCGTGATATCCTTGAGGATAAGGGTTAAGTGTGGGCTGGATGGTGCGACCGTTGGATGGTTCATGGTTGGTTGAAAAACCGTACCCAACGAGTGCTCGTAAATGGCTCTGCGTCTACATGGAGGGAGGTCTCGAGTGGAGTGCCACAGGGCTCGGTCCTCAGCCCGGTGTTGTTCAATGTTTTTATAAATGACCTGGAGGAAGACATAGAGGGGATGCTTATCAAATTTACAGATGACACGAAGCTGGGTGGGATTGCTAATTCTGAAGAAGACAGAGTCAGGATTCAAAATGATCTAGATAGGCTGGAACAGTGGGCGGAGACAAATAAAATGAATTTCAATAGAGAGAAGTGCAAAGTCCTACACTTAGGTACAAAAAATCAAAGGCACAGATATCGAATGGGACTTGGCTTGACAGCACCACATGTGAAAGGGATCTGGGTGTTCTGGTTGATCACAAGCTAAACATGAGCCTGCAGTGCGATGTGGCTGTGAAGAAAGCAAATGCAATCTTAGGATGCATTAACAGAAGCCTTGTGTCCAGATCACGGGAGGTGGTAGTTTTGCTCTATTCTGCTATGGTCAGGCCTCATCTGGAGTCCTGTGTCCAGTTTGGGGCACCACATTTTAGGAAGGATGTTGACAAGCTCGAGCATGTCCAGAAGAGGGCAACCAGGATGGTGAGAGGGTTGGACTCCAAGTCTTACGAGGAAAGGCTGAAAGAGTTGGGTCTGTTTAGCCTGGGAAAGAAAAGGCTTAGAAGGGACATGATTGCAGTCTTCAAGTATCTGAAGGGCTGTCATGTAGAAGATGGAGCAGATCTATTCTTTCTTGCTATGAATTTCAAGACTCGTTCTAATGGGTGGAAATTACAAGAGAATCGTTACAGGCTAAACATCAGGAGAAACTTCCTAACTGTAAGAGTGGTTGAGCAGTGGAACAGTCTGCCTCGGGAGGTGGTGGATGCTCCTTCGCTGGACGTTTTCAAGCGGAGGCTGGACGACCATCCTTCGGGTATGTTGTAGGTATGTAGGGCTATCTTTCAGCTATGCTCCTGCAGAGTGCAGGGGGTTGGACTAGATGACCTGCAAATCCATAGCAAGAAAAAATAGATTCTATGATTCTAAGCCCTGGTGGGATATAAGACTATGATTTAAAACAAACAGAAGAAGAGAAGAGATTGGATTCTATTCCTCGCCCTTCACTACTCGAAGGAGTCTCCAAGCGGCTTACAATTTCCTTTCCCTTCCCCCCCCACAACAGACACCCTATGAGGTAGATGGGGCTGAGAGAGCTATCTCAAGAACTGCTCCTGAAAGAACAGCTCTGAGAGAACTTGTGACTGGCCCAAGGTCACACCAGCTGTTCTGGATGACTCAGGCCAGGCCTGATTCAGATATAGTCAATGGCAACCGTGATATATTTATGAAAGGAATATCCCTCTTCTATAGATTTTCAAAAAAATAAAAGGTAAAGGTAAAAGTTTCCCTTGCTCAAAAGACAGTTGAATCCGACTCTAGGGATGCGGTGCTCATCTCCGTTTCCAAGCCGAAGACCCAGCACTGTCCGAAGACGTTTCCGTGGTCATGTAGCCGGCATGATTCGACACCGAGGTGCACGGAACGCTGTTACCTTCCTCCCGAAGGGGTACCTATCTATCTACTTGCAATGTCTTGCTTTCGAACTGCTAGGTTGACAGGAGGTGGGGCCAGAGACGGGAGCTTACTCTGTCATGAGGCACTCGGGTCTCGAACTGCTGAACTACTGGCCTTCCTGTCTGCAGTTCAGCGTCTTAACCTCTGAGCCACTGCGGCTCCTCTTTCAAACAATAGATCAATATGAATACTAATACTAATGGATTTCTGTACATTCATGAAAATATAAACATCAAAAAAGAGAGATTCCATAATGCTGACAAGCACAGTCCAATAATCTAAAGTTCTTACAGACAGTAAATCTTTGCGTCTTTCTTCTTGTACTAATATTAGATTGTAGACAGACAGCATAAAGGTCACGAATCTGCAGACAGGCTTGCTACGAAACCTGCTTCCATGTTATTAAAACATACTTTCTGTGTTCTTAGTATTGACTGAATCAACAAATCATTACACCATCCATCATCGTTACATATATCATTAAAGAAGAGCAATTATGTATGTCTGTAGAGTGCTGTCAAGTCATAGCCCAAAGGGTTTTCAAGGCAAATGATTAAGCACAGGTGGTTCGCCGTTACCTTCCTCTGCAGAGTCTTCCTTGGTGGTCTCCCATCTGAGTACCGACACAGCTTAGCTTCCCAGATCTGATGAGATCAAGCTATACCGGGGTGGCCAAACTTGCTTAACGTAAGAGCCACATAGAATAAATGCCAGATGCTTGAGAGCCGCAAGAAATGAACAAATATTGCACACATATTTTTCTTGGGAAATATGTAGATTTGCTTTTTATTAACATTAAACGAGACTGCCAAAATAAAAAAAAACAAAAGGAGTAAAAACAGATATTGATAATGATATTTATTTGTCCAATGATATTTATCTGTTTGCTAATGACATTTATTTGTCCAGGGGTTTTTTTGTAGAAAAAGCCCAGCAGGAACTCATTAGCATAATAGGTCACACCCAACAGTAGAAACTCATTAGCATATCAGGCCACACCCCTGACAGCACAGCTCATTAGCATATTAAGCCACAACCCCATGTTACCAGAAGTGTGGTCACCCAGCCACACCCACCTTTTGCTCCTTATTCTGTTTACCTTGTTTGTTATCAAAACCCAGGGCCTTTTTTTGTAGCAGGAACTCCTTTGCATGTTAGGCCACACACCCCTAGCCAATACTAATGAGTTTCTGCTGTTGGGTGTGGCCTATAATGCTAATGAGTTCCTGCTGGATGTGGCCAACTCAGGAGCCAGCCAGAACTCCGTTCCTGTGCATTCCTGCCTAAAAATAGCCCTGCATTTGTCTAAGAGAGAGAAAAAGAGAGAGAGGTGGAAAGAAAGAAAAAGAGAGAGAGAAACTGATGACCTCCAGAGGCATCTGGATTGAGGCAGTGTGGCAGTACTGTTGTTGTTAGACCTGTCGGCTATTGTTAGACACGGTTGACCACCCGTTGCTGACTCACCACCTCGCCAACATGGGGATACAGGGGCTTGCCTCTTTTCTCCAGGATCAGGGACAAAGGGTGGCACTAGGGGAACAGCAGTCCCAAAGACACCCGCTTGAATGTGGTGTGCCTCAGGGGGCAGTGCATTCCCCAATGTTGTTTAACATCTATATGCACCCCCTTGCCCAGATTGCCCGGAGGTGTGGGCTAGGGTGTCATCAGTATGCCTATGACACCCAGCTCTATCTGATGTTGGGCGGCCAGTCGGACTCCAGTCCGGAAGATCTGAACTGGGTATTGCAAGCCATGGCTGGTTGGCTCAGACTGAGCCGGCTGAAACTAAACCCAGTGAAGACGGAGGTCCTGTGCCTGAGTCGGAGTGGTCTCGGGATGGGGATCCCCCTCCCGGCCTTCAACGGGGTGCCTCTGGTGCCGGCGCCGGAGGTTAGGAGTTTGGGAGTGCTCCTGGATCCCTCCTTAACTATGGAGGTCCAGGTGGCAGCCACTGCCAGGTCAGCCTTTTACCATCTTCAGCTGATTTGGCAGTTGGTTCCCTTTCTCGACCGTGATGACCTGGCTACAGCGATCCATGCGATGGTCACCTCGAGATTAGACTACTGTAATGCTCTCTACATGGGGCTGCCCTTGTCACAAATCCAGAAGCTGCAGGGGGGAAATTCAGCGCGAGAATGTTCACATGACCTAATCACATTCATAGTGAGAGATGGCTGTCCAGATTGGCGAAATTGCGGATTCACAGCGCAAATATTCGGAAAGTACTTGATTTTCCCAGTGTCGGAAAAATCGCTAGGAAACCAGGAGGATTGTGGAGGTTGGTCCACTTCTGTATCAGAGACAAACGTGGCCATCTGATCAGCCCTTTTAAATGTGATTGGGAAGGGAACAGTGGTGAAACCAGATCAAAATGACTGCGTGATCACAGCAACTAGATGATCCGAATGCACTATATGCACAAACAGAAAGTAAAGGAAAAAAGACTGTGTGTGTGATACATTTGATAGACATATATTCAAGTCCCTTTATCCAAGATAGTTACAAAATAACCAATTTGTTCTTACTTCAATAAATCATCTTTGGTTCAAGTTTATCCCCGAATTTAGTTCTGTCTTTCCTCAGGACCACATAGATCCCTGAAAAGCCCCAACTCTAGGTCACCTTACCAGCAACAGAAACAGAGAGAAGGTTTGGAAATCTTCAAATTCCTAGTGGCAGCAGAATCTACCCTGTTTACAAAAGCAAAGAGCACATTTAAAGGGAAAACCAGTCCTCCCTAATAAGAGGACACCACAAAGTGCATTCTGGAGGCTGTCATCCCAGTTCCTGAGCATGTGTTGGAGCAAACGGGGCTGCGCCGCGAGGCAGCTCTAGTGAGAAATCGCCCAGAGACTTTTGCTTTGTGAAAGGCAACAGGCCACAACGAGGGAAGATGGCAAATGCAGAATTTTCAGTAGACGGATAAGAAATTTTTATTGGCAGTCAGTCACTGTAAGAGAAGGAAAATGCAGACAGGTTTTGGTCTGTTGATTGCCGTAGATGGCCAGAGGTCCCCTGCTAGGCTGCTGCTCGATCGACATTTAGGAATCAGGAGATAGGCCTGACTTGGATGTCCTGGGCCAGCCCGATCTTGTCAGACCTTGGAAGCTAATTCAAATTCCTAGTGGCAGCAGAATCTACCCTGTTTACAAAAGCAAAGAGCACATTTAAAGGGAAAACCAGTCCTCCCTAATAAGAGGACACCACAAAGTGCATTCTGGAGGCTGTCATCCCAGTTCCTGAGCATAGGTCCCAGGCCCAGGAGACATCATTCCACTCTTGGGGAGGGGGGAGTGGCATTAGCAAAGAAAGAGGGTGATTTCTCACTAGAGCTGCCTTGCAGCGCAGCCGCCGTTTGCCCCGACACAAACATGTCAATTTCACACCCGAGGCTGCGGGACTGCATTTTGACTCGCGGCTTCGCCCGATTTCCTCCACAGTTTCGTGATCCTGGTTTTCGAGGATCACGAAACTGCGGAGGGAATCGGGCGAAGCCGCGGGTCAAATGCAGCCCCGCAGCCTCGGGTGTGAAATTGACATGTTTGTGTTGGAGCAAACGGGGCTGCGCCGCGAGGCAGCTCTAGTGAGAAATCGCCCAGAGACTTTTGCTTTGTGAAAGGCAACAGGCCACAACGAGGGAAGATGGCAAATGCAGAATTTTCAGTAGACGGATAAGAAATTTTTATTGGCAGTCAGTCACTGTAAGAGAAGGAAAATGCAGACAGGTTTTGGTCTGTTGATTGCCGTAGATGGCCAGAGGTCCCCTGCTAGGCTGCTGCTCGATCGACATTTAGGAATCAGGAGATAGGCCTGACTTGGATGTCCTGGGCCAGCCCGATCTTGTCAGACCTTGGAAGCTAAGCCTGGTAAGCACTCGAATGGGAGACCCCCCCAAAGGAAACCCAGGGCCACAGCTAGGAGGCGGGCAATGACAAAACACCTCCGAATATCTCTTGCCTTGAAAGCTCTATGGGGCCACCATCAGTTGACGTTTGCTTCTCCAGTTTGGACCCCATCTGCCGATGGTTCCACCCTTCCTCCCTTGTTGTCCTTTATACCTGGAACCCCTCACCACACCACCAGTTTGGTGTCGTGGTTAAGTGCGCGGACTCTAATCTGGGAGAACCGGGTTTGATTCCCCACTCCTCCACTTGCACCTGCTGGATGACCTTGGGCAAGCCGTAGTTCTGACAAGAGCTGTTCTTGAAAAAGAGCCGTTTCTGTCAAGAGCTCTCTCAGCCCCACCTACCTCACAGGTGCCTGTTGTGGGAAGGGGAACGGAAAGGACATTGTAAGCCGCTCTGAGACTCCTTCAGGTAGTGAAGGGCGGGGTATAAATCCAATCTCCTCCTCCTCCTCCTTTTCTTCTTCTTCTTCTTGTCTGGTGCAACCTCTCATCTGCTTCAAAGCCTTCCTCAAAACCCACCATTTTTGTGAGGCCTTTGACAATACCTTCTCTTCCCTCTTCCAAGAAGAAGAAGAGGAGGAGGAGGAGGAGATTGGATTTATACCCCGCCCTTCACTACCCTAAGGTGTCTCAGAGCGGCTTACAATCTCCTTTCCCTTCCCCTACCCGCAACAGACACCCCGTGAGGTAAGTGGGGCTGAGACAGAGCTCTCTCGAGGACTGCCCTTGAGAGGACAGCTTTGACCCAAGGTCACCCAGTCGGCTGCATATGGAGAAGTAGGGAATAAAACCTGGTTCTTCAGATTAGAGTCCGCTGCTCTCAAACACTACACCAAAATGGCTCTCAAACTAAGCTCATCAATGCATTGAAATGAATGCAGGGTTTGGGGGGGTTTCGCCCCAGGAATCTCCACATTCACCTCCCTTATGCCAAATTTACATTGTAAACTCTCTGGGGGATGGTATTGTGTTGTTTGAAACCCAGGGGTCATTTCCTGCAGGAGTGCACAGGAGTGGAGCTCCAGTAGTAAAGAGCCCAGGGGGTGGGCACATGCAACAAGCCCCACCCCCTGCTCCCAGCAGCCCTCAGTCAGAGCAAGAAGCAGCCAGGTAAGTTGAAGAGCCCACCCACAGCCCCCCAGTCCAAAACAGTCCAGTGGCACCTTTTCAGGTGCTTCTTTTCAGAGACTAAGGGATCAAAGGGGAAAAATACACCACAAAGAAATGATATGAAGTGAAAGTTTTAATGAACAATAGTCATAGGGCAAGACAGTTTGGACATCTGGGTACTGAAACTATTCCAGCATGGTTATGATCGAGAGCACAATAAAGTGGATCTCAGGATCAATACGAATAATATATTTTGACGTGGAACGACCAGCACTTTCAACAAAGGAAGTTTCTAGCCATCAAGAAGAAATCTTTTAAAGCAGGAAAGAATGGCGGAAACAGTGATACAACTGAAGAGGAGTTAATTTGCATGATTTATACCCATCGCAGAATGATTACTTGTTTGTAGCCTCAGACTCTGGCAGAGCATTTTGTCCCGCGCGGAATACACCCAACCTTCACCTTTCATCATCCATTCGTTGCTTGGCTGTTCAAGGTTCACTGGTGTTGTCGACATCATTGGCACTTGGAAACACAGGGTTCTACACACGTGGTACTGCACATTTTCACACACTGAGGAGCACATGGAGCTGCACAGGCCGGTGCACATGGTGGGCAAGGTGGAACACATGGTACACAGACTGGCTCACAGGGTTGATGACACCGGGGTTGGCAGACCTCAACACACTGGCGAGGAGGACATGAGCGGCAGGGCTCCACGCAGTTGGGAGCACATGGGTGGCAGGGATCCATGCACTTGGGAGCACATGGGTGGCAGAGATCCACACATTTGGGAGCACATGGGTGGCAGGGCTCCACGCATTTAGGAGCACATGGGCAGCAGGGCTCCATGCACTTGGGAGCACATGGGTGGCAGGGATCCACACATTTGGGAGAGCATGTCTTCACACATGGAGAGCATGTCTTCACACAAGGAGGAGGCAGGCAGGGCTGCTTAAACTGATGGCAAGACATCTTTCTTTTTGTGGATGATGAAGCCTGGAATGCAATAGAAAGATTAAGCATGCATCCACATCTCAGTAACTGCGACCCTCACCACTGTAAAACCGCGACCCTCACCACCAGTAAAGTTAAGCTATGAAAACAAACATGTCAAAACTGCTGAATTGCCATAGCCTGCAGCTCTTAATTTGCAAGACCAGCATAACAAAAGAGTGACCAGGCCGCTGGAGTCAGTTTAGGAGAAATGCTACTTCTTACCTACGCACTTGACTAATGTTTGAAGAAACCTAAAGCATAGTAGGTAGTGAAGCCCAAATTCCTGTTATCAGAGGCACCTAAGAAAATTTAGCAATTGTGGGTGAAATAATAAGATGCAGAGTCTTGTATATATGACAATGGATTATTCAGAAAGAAGAAAATCCCAAAGTGGCTGCAGAATGCTCTCCCTGTAGAAGTAACATTTAAAAAGTTTTCAGTCCATGAAGCCTGGTGCTTTTAGCTCCTGATGGAAACAATTTCAGGAAACACTGGCCAGTTATTACTGTACCAGAAAAAAACAACAACAGCCAGTTAGGAAGAGCTCTTTTTGAAGCAGTAACTCCTTTGCATCTTAGGCGACACACCACTAATGTAGCCAATCCTCCAAGAGCTTACAGTAGCCCCTGTAAGAAGAGCTCTGTAAGCTCTTGGAGGATTGGCTACATTAGGGGTGTGTCGCCTAAGATGCAAAGGAGTTACTGCTACAAAAAGAGCCCTGAAAAAAGACTATTTACTCCTCCAATCCTCCAGGCAATACTGATGTAACGTTTTGGTCAATATTTAATTTGAACACATCTGGCAAGTCCCAGCTTATTCGTATGGGTTACCTCAAGCAGACGTCTGGGGAGATGGCATACAAATTTTCTAAATTAAGAATGTAGTAGCTTTAATTCCGAGACAGCCTATCAGCCTATCAAAGTCCACCTTGTCTCCTCTGGATTGGTAGCGGCTCTCCATAGTTCTAGGTAGAGATTTTTCACATCATTTCCTATCTGATTCCTTTTAAAAAAAATCTGTAGGTGCCAGTGCTTGAACCTAAGAACAGAAGAAGAGCCCTGCTGGATCAGACCAACATTCATCAAGTCCAGCATCTTGTCTTACACAGGGGCCAACCAGTTCCTCTGGAGGGCCAACAAACAGGGCATAGAGGCCGAGGCCTTCAGAAGAATATCCGAAGAACCCATCCGGATCAGACCAGTGGTGCATCTAGTCCAGCAACTTGTCTTACACAGGGGCCAACCAGTTCCTCTGGAGGGCCAACAACAGGGCAGAGAGGCCGAGGCCTTTCCCTGAGAAGAACATAAGAAGAGCCCTGCTGGATCAGACCAGTGGTCCATCCAGTCCAGCATCTTGTCTCACACAGTGGCCAACTAATTCCTCTGGAAGGCCAACAACAGGGCATAGAGGCCAAGGCCTTCACCTGATGTTGCCTCCTGGCTCTGGGATTCAGAGGATTAGTGCCTCTAGATGTGGAGGTTCCCCTCATTCACCTAGTGTCTGATCCCCTCTTTGAAAAAAAGGAGGAGATGAGAAGGACTGAACCTGGCAATGTGTTCATGCAAGGTCACTGAGCCACAGGCTGCTTCCTTGGGGTTCTTCAGTGAAGGAAGCTATGTTGGCTGGTAGGCACAGTAAGGCATTTTTGATGGTGGCCACCAGTTTAAGTTTATTTGATATATTCCTAGACTGCCCCAAAGCAGTTCCTGAACATAACATTCCATATACAATAAACCAGTAACACATTATGCTAAACCTAAATAAACCATTTTTAAAAATCTCCTTGAAGTTCTTCTAAAAATCTCTGCTGTGAACTTTCCCCAAAACATAAGAGGAGAAGGAACAACCTCCTTAATCTCTTTTGACAGCTCTTTCCAAAGACATGGTGTGGCCATGGAAAACATTTGTAGGATTAAAACCAATCCATTCTGTGCACGCCAACCCAATCTTTGGTTGCACGCAGTGGACATAAGAATGGACAAAGGCTGCGATTTGTAGACATCAGAAATCAACTTACCCAACTTGCCCACAAGATCTAAGGAGGAAGATTTCTGGGAAAGAGGGACGCAAGAGCTTTTATATGCTTTCCAGTTGTCCTGAACATGACAGCTAGGTGCGTGAGACATTCACGTTGGTGATTTATCCATCAACACGACTACAAATGGCTTCTGAGAACTACCACTCATGAACACCTGTCCTCATTTTGGGACCTGTTTTGGCACATGCTTTGTATCTATCTCAGTTTCCTTCCAACTCTCTCAGGGAAAAAAAAGATAGCTTACGCATTGCACGTCAATCGACATATGTCTGCCTTTCATGCTTGAGAGGTGGAGAAAAGATATGTCCATCTCCTCCATGATCATCCCTCATTCCTGAAGAACTCACATTTATTTATTTATTTATTATTAATTTATTACTTTCAATTTATATCTCACCAATGCAGGGGCAAACTGGCAATGTTGGAACGCTCTGTCTGGGGCAAGTGATGCTCTGTCTTCTTGGTGCTTGAGGGGGGAAGAGTGGGAGGGCTTCTGGAGTTCTGGCCCTGCTGGTGGACCTCCTGATGGTACCTGGGTTTTGGCCACTGTGTGACACAGAGTGTTGGACTGGATGGGCCATTGGCCTGATCCAACGTGGCTTCTCTCATGTTCTTATGTCTGGGGCAGTGATGCTCTGTCTTCTTGGTGCTTGGGGGGGGGAAGAGTGGGAGGGCTTCTGGAGTTCTGGCCCCACTGGTGGACCTCCTGATGGCACCTGGGTTTTGGCCACTGTGTGACCCAGAGTATTGGACTGGATGGGCCATTGGCCTGATCCAACGTGGCTTCTCTCATGTTCTTATGTCTGGGGCAGTGATGCTCTGTCTTCTTGGTGCTTGGGGGGGGGAAGAGTGGGAGGGCTTCTGGAGTTCTGGCCCCACTGGTGGACCTCCTGATGGCACCTGGGTTTTGGCCACTGTGTGACCCAGAGTATTGGACTGGATGGGCCATTGGCCTGATCCAACGTGGCTTCTCTCATGTTCTTATGTCGGGGGCAGTGATGCTCTGTCTTCTTGGTGCTTGGGGGGGGAAGAGTGGGAGGGCTTCTGGAGTTCTGGCCCCGCTGGTGGACCTCCTGATGGCAGCTGATTTTTTGGCCACTGGTTGACACAGAGTGTTGGACTGGATGGGCTATTGGCCTATCCAACATGGCTTCTCTCATGTTCTTATGTCTGGGGCAAGTGATGCTCTGTCTTCTTGGTGCTTGGGGGGAGGGAAGAATGGGAGGGCTTCTGGAGTTCTGGCCCCGCTGGTGGACCTCCTGATGGTATCTGGGTTTTGGCCACTGGGTGACACGGAGTGTTGGACTGGATGAGCCATTGGCCTGATCCAACATGGCTTCTCTTATGTTCTTATGTCTGCAGCAGTGATGCTCTGTCTTCTTGGTGCTTGGGGGGCAAGAGTGGGAGGGCTTCTGGAGGTCTGGCCCCACTGGTGGACCTCCTGATGGCATCTGGGTTTTGGCCACTGTTTGACACAGAGTGTTGGACTGGATGGGCCACTGGCCTGATCCAACATGGCTTCTGTTATGCTCTTATGTTCTCAAAGATACCTACAAAATCTCTCTGAAAGTCAAAATATGGACAGTGGTTTAAGTGACAGAAGATTAGGCTTTCCTGTATCAAAACTGGATCATTGCTACACAAGCCATTGTATTTGGTGCAATCCATTCTTGCATAGTGTTGTGATGATACCATCGATTAACGAGCCACTTCTCTCAGTCCAGAGGATGACTTTATTAAAAGGTGTTTCACTTACAAGATTTCTGTTTAGAATGGCGTGTAATACATCAAGCAGGTAACATGAACAAAGTTCAAACAGACTCTATACCAATGAGACACTTTCCCGCCCGGGAAGAACCGCGCCAAAGTAATGGGAATCTCAACGGCTTGGATATTCCAAAACATCTTAGTTCCCATGCTATGAGTGATATTAGTAGACATAAGCTAGCTCCCTTATCTCCCACCTGTCCTTGAAGTGTTTCTGCGTTACGCTAACAAGCTTGCCGTTTATGAGCATGCGCATTGGTCACTAGGCAACAACTATCAACATATGAGTTAATACAGAAAGAATTGCATGTTAAGAGGTCCCAACAGGTGAAGCATATATACAATGAACAAATCATGACAGCTTGCTGACAAGTGTGGTGGGTTTTTTTTGTTTGTTTGTGTGTGTAACAACCTTGTCAGCATGCATTTTCAATATTTCAGTATTCATAATATGTGATTTCTCCTTGGATCATAACGAAGGAAGGTCATATCAAAGTGGATCATTGGCTCACCTAGTTCACCACTGCCCAGTTTACCCAGCAGCACATATCCACGGTCTCTGCCCTCCACAGTTCCTTTCACTTGAAATGGTGAGAATGTGGACAAATTCAGTTCTCTTTGGAAGTTCTGAACCGAGCAAAAACCTTCACCTGGGGGGGGGGAGAGGAGTCAGTTGCTCATCAGCCTCTTCCACCAGAGCTTTAGAGATGCAAATGGTAGGCACGGGTAGCTGAAGTAAGATGGTCAAGTCATAATCACACACTCCTCCAGCTGTAAGGCTGACATACGGGCTCACTGTTTTTAAGGGAGTGCTGCGGGTAAGGGGAGCAGTCCGTTTGAAAGTGGCTACTCTCCTAGACTTCACGTTCCTGGGATCCCAGATCACCGCAGACTGTGACAGCAGCCATGAAATTAAAAGACGCCTGCTCCTTGTGAGGAAAGCGATGGTGAACCTAAACAGCATGATAAAAAGTAGAGACATCACCCTGCCAAAAAAAGTCCGCACGGTCAAAGCAATGGTATTCCCAGTAGTCATGTATGGCTGCGAGAGTTGGACTATAAGGAAGGCCGAGCGCCGAAGAATAGATTCTTTTGAACTATGGTGCTGGAGAAGACTCTTGAAGGTCCCTTGGACTGCAAGAAGATCAAATCAGTCAATCCTAAAAGAAATCAACCCGGACTGTTCCCTGGAAGGCCAGATAATGAAACTGAAGCTCAAATACTTTGGCCACCAAATGAGAATGGAGCACTCACTGGAGAAGACCCTGATGCTGGGAAAGATTGAAGGTCAAAGAAGACAGGGATGGCAAAGGATGAGATGGTTAGACAGTGTCATAGATGCAATGAACATGAAATTGAGCAAACTTCAGAGGACTGCAGAAAACAGGAGGGCCTGGCAAGATCTTGTCCATGGGGCTGCGAAGAGTTGGACTTGACTGTGTGACTGAACAACAACAACAACTCTCCTAGTGCCCCCAAAGTAGTAAGCTGTCCCCTTGGTAACCAGACATGGGGTAGTGGGAACCACAAGAAGAGGACTTGAAATACCAAGGCAGGGAAGGGAAGCTATGAGCCCTGGTCCTCTCAGTGGGGAATTCATAAGAACATAAGAGAAGCCAATATTGGATCAGGCCAGTGGCCAATCCAGTCCAATGCTCTGTCACCTAGTGGCCAAAAATACTAGGTGCCATCAAGAGGTCTAGCAGTGGGGCCAGGACACTAGAAGCCCTCCCACTGTTGACCCCCCCCCAAGCACCAAGAATACAGAGCATCCCTTGCCCCAGACTGAGAGTTCCTATCTATACCTTGTGGCTAACAGCCACTGATGGACCTCAGACTAACTTGGCTACCCATCTTGATCTATCACTAATTTTGTTAGTCTTTAAGGTGCTACTGGACTCTTGCTCTTTTCTACTGGTACAGACATAAGAACATAAGAGAAGTCAATGTTGGATCAGGCCAATAGCCCATCCAGTCCAACAATCTGTCACACAGTGGCCAAAAATACCAGTTGCCATCAGGAGGTCTGCCAATGGGGCCAGGACACTAGGAGCCCTCCCACTGTTGCCCTTCCCCCTCACAAGCACCAAGAAAACAGAGCATCCCTTGCCCCAGACTGAGAGTTCCTATCTATACCTTGTGGTTAATAACCACTGATGGACCTCCACATGTTGATCCAATTCCCTCTTGAAGCCATCCGTGTCTGTAGCTGCCACCACCTCCTGTGTCAGTGAAGTCTATGTATTTGTCACTCTTTGGGTGAAGAAGGGCTTCCTTTTATCTGTCCTAACCCGACTGCTCAGCAATTTCATGGAGTGCCCACAAGTTCTTGTCTTGCGAGAGGGAAAAAAGTACCTCTTTCATGGAGTTTCATGGAGTGCCCACAAGTTCTTGTCTTGCGAGAGAGGGGGAAAAGTACCACTTTCTCGACCTGCTCTATCCCACTCATAATCTTGTAAACCTTGACCATGTCACCTCTCAGCCGTCATTTCTCCAAGCTAAAGTCTGCTGCATACATCTGACAATTGGGTTGGCATGCACAGTATGGGTTGGTTTTAGTTCCTACAAATTCTTACAAAGACTAGGTGTTGGCAGTGGTTGAACCGAGAAGGGGGGGGGGAGAGAGAGAGAGAGAGAGAGAGAAGCCCCTCTTGGTGTTGGAACAAACCAGGTGGACGGCACATGCCAGGCAGAGACCTTGGACAGCCATTGGGACCCAGACACCTCAGAGGGCCAGACAGAACAGGACCTGCAGGTCAGAATGGGGCTGTTCCACGAGAGGGGGACTGAACACGGAAATTTCATGTGCAAAACAAGTGCTACCGTTGAGTCATAACCCCTCCTGATACTGATTGTTCAATCCAACTTTACATTATGGAATGGTCCCCCCCCCCAATAGGGCTGAAGCAAACCTGAGGTACATCTCAAGCATGTGCTAGAACAGGTCCCCAAAATGAGGGCAGATGTTCACAAGTGGCAATTGTCGGAAACCTTTTGCGGTAGTGTTGATGGACAAATGATCGGCTTGCCTGTCTTACGCACCAAACTGTCAGGTGCAGGACATTTGGAAGGCATATAAAAGTCCTTGCTTCCCTCACCTCCTGAACAGCTTACTTCTTTGATCTTGTTGGCAACTTGGGTAAGTCGACTTCTGATGGCTACAAATGTCAACTTTTGTCCATTCTTAAGTCTGCTGTTTACATCTGATGATTGGGTTGGCATGTGCAGAATTGGTTGGTTCGAGTCCTAAGAATGGTTTCCATGGCCACTCCATGTCTTCAGAATGGGGTATCGCATGATTTAAAGGAGGGAGCTCCTTCCCATCTTCAGTTGAGCAAAAGTTGACCGCAGAACTTTACAGAAGAACATCTGGGGGAAATGTTAGCATGGCGTTTGAATGAAATATGAATGTGACTTATGATCGCAAATGTGAATACGAAGGAATGTGAATTGTTATGATTTGGAATGACGTTGGACTTTTAGGGGAAGTGGTAATTATGTATTTCAATTTGCTTCAGTTGGAGGCCACCACTGAAAAGGCCTTTACTCTGCCTACCAGCTAACATAGCTCCTTTCGCTGAAGGCCCCTGAAGAAGTAGACAGTGGGTCAGTCATAACAGTTTCTGCCTCACATGCAGACATTCCCAGATTCAAGCCAAGGAATCAGATAGTAGGTGATGTGAGAGACCTTTACCGAGTACCCCAGAGAGCCATTGCTGGTCAGAGGAGCCGAGACTGTCTTTGATAGACCAATAGGCTGCTTCAGAATTAGGTGACTTCATTAAATTTAAATGCCAGGGATCTGCTTGAGGTAAACCATAAAAATAATCTGGGGCCTGCCAAACCTGCTCAAATTAAATAGTCACTGCAGAGTTATATCAGTATTGCCTGTTCAGTATTTGAGGATTAAATAGTCTTTTTTTTCTAATTTGCATTGTCCCTGACTGAGTTTTTCCTTCGTAGGCTGATAACTGGCCAATGGTTACTGAATTCTTTTCGTTTAGGAGCTAAGAATACAGACTCTGATAGGCCAATAGGCTGCCTCAAAATTAAAGCTACTTCATTATTAATTTAGAAAATTTAGATGCCATCTCTCCAGGGATCTGCTTGAGGTAACCCATGCAAATAGGCTGGGACTTGCCAAATGTGTTCAAATTAAATCTTGACCAAAAAGTTACATCAGTATTGCCTGTTCAGGATTGGAGGATTAAATAGTCTTTTTTTCTAACTTGCATTATTTCTGATAGAGTTTTTCCCTGGTAGACTAATAACTGGCCAATGGTTACTGAATTCTTTTCGTTTAGGAGCTAAGAATACAGGGATTCAAAACTTTGCAACTGTTGCTTCTGAAGGGAAAGGACACTTCAGTCGCTTTGTGATTTTCTTCCTTCTGAACAATTTTTTTTTCATATAGGCAAGCCTGGATATCTCATTATTTCACCAAAACCCCTATTACACAATTGCTACATTTTCTTAGGTGCCTTGGATAAAGGGAGTTCAGACTTCACTATCTACTAACCTTTTGTGTATCTTCGAAGATTAGTCACGCACATAGATACGAATTAACCTTTTCTCCTAACCAGACCTCAGCAGGCTGGCTACTCTTTTATTATGCTGATGAGAAGCTTCTGCTGTAAATTAAGAGCTGCAGGCCACAGCGAATGAGCCGTTTGGAAATGTTGGTTTTCATTGTTTACTTTTACTGGTAGATCTCAAAATTGTGATGCAATTTGTGGTTCCTGAGACATGGATAGAGTAATAGAGTTGGAAGGGACCTCCAGGGTCATCTAATCCAACCACCTGCACAATGAAAGGAATTCACGAATACCTCTCCCTCACACACCCCCAGTGACCCCTGCTCCATGCCCAGAAGATGGCAAAAAAAAAAAAAAAGACCTCCAGGATCTCTGGCCGAATTGGCCTGGAGAAAACTTGCTTCCTGACCCCAAGGTGGCGATCTGCATTTCCCTGGACATGTAAGAAAGGGCCACAAGAACTAAGCACTGATGCAACCCTTCCTGCCCTCCACCTCATGATCTGCCTAAGCTCAGAGAATCATCATTGCTGTCAGATGGCCATCTAGTCTCTGTTTAAAAACCTCCCAAGAAGGAGAGCCCGCCACCTACCAAGGAAGCCTGTTCCACTGAGGAACCGCGCTAACTGTCAGAAAGTTCTTCTTAATGTTTAACTGAAAACTCTTCTGATTCAATTGCAACCCATTGGTTCTGGTCCGACCTTCCGGGGCAACAGAAAACAACTCCACACCATCCTGTATATGACAGCCCTTCAGGTACTCGAAGATGGTTATCCTATCACCTTTCAGTTGTCTCCACTCCAGGCTAAACATACCTTCAGCCTTTCCTCACAGGACTTGGTCTCCAGACCAACGCTCCCTCTAAGTTGTGAAGTCTTGTGAGCAAAAATTCTACCTTGTGAGCTACTGGCATTAAAGTTGTGAGTGAGTTTTAGCTTCTGTGTAACTTATTTTGCTCTGGAGCCATCCTTCCTGAGCTAAGACAAAAATGTGTCAGAGTCGGAGGCTAAAAAACGATGAGCTATCTCACACTAACTCAGCTTAGAGGGAACAGTGCTCCAGACCCCTCACCGTCTTTGTTGCCCTCCCCTGGACACGTTCCAGCTTGTCTATATCCTTCTTAAACGGTGGTGCCCAAAACTGAACACAATTAATCTTCCTCTTGCATTCCAGGCTTCATCATCCAAGAAGAAGAAAGATGTCTTGCCATCAGCATCAGTATAAGCAGCTTTGCCGGCTTCCTCCTTGTGTGAAGACATGCTCTCCATGTCTGAAGACATGCTCTCCTAGATGTGTGGATCCCTGCTGCTCATGTGCCACTAAGTGTGTGGAGCCCTGCAACCCATGTGCTCCCAAGTGTGTGGCACCCTGCAACCCATGTGCTCCCAAGTGTGTGGCGCCCTGCAACCCATGCGCTCCCAAGTGTGTGGATCCTTGCAATCCATGCGCCCCCAAGTGTGTGGCACCCTGCAACCCATGTGCTCCCAAGTGTGCGCAGCCCTGCTATCCATGTCCTCCTCGCCAGTGTGTCGAGGTTTGTCAGCCCTGTGATCTGGCTTGTGTACCATGTGGTCCAGCCTGGGCAGCTCCATGTGCTCCTCAGTGTGTGGAAACATGCTCTTCCACATATCTGGAGCCCTGTGCCTACAAGTGTATATAGCGAAAACAATGAAGACATCACCGGCGAACCGTAAATGGCAGAGCGAGGAATGGTGTACGAAGAAGCAAGGTTTGTGTGTGCTGTGTGCCGGAACAAAATTCTGCACCTAATTCTGCCACTACAAACCACTAACCATTCTGCAATATGCATAAATCATGCACATTGAGGTCTTTTCTTTTGCGTAATTTGTTCTACCATCTTTTCCGGCTTGGAAAGTTTTGTTCCTCTTTTGGCAGTTATGAGGACAGGCGGGGCACACCTTGAACACCTTGTCTTACAGTTCTTTGTGATGTTTGAGATTTTAGTTGCTGTCTCTCACATACTTCCAAGCATATCCTCGCAGCCATGATAGCTAGAAGCTTGCTTGCTTGTCTGAAACCTCAGGTTCTCAAGAACTTTCATTCTGCAGCCGTTACCCTATTCAGCTGCATTCCGCACGGAGCTGTGGCCACTGACATACACAGCCTTGGCTCTGTCCATTCTGGTCTTCTTTAATCCTGTCTCTGCATCTTCTTGGTGATGGTTTGTTTTCAGCTCTTCCCGTTGTTGCTATGGATTCAGCCCATGAAGAATTAAGCTTAATCCTTAATTCTTCGTTCATGAAGAATTAAGACAGTTTGGTGCAGTGGTTAAGTGTGCAGACTTTAATCTGGGAGAACCAGGTTTGATTCCCCACTCCTCCACATGCAACTGCTGGCGTGACCTTGGGTCAGTCACAAGTTCTCTCAGAGCTGTTCTCTCAAGGGCAGTTCTCTCAGAGCTCTCTCAGCTTCACCCACCTCACAGGGTATCTGCTGTGAGGAGGGGAAGGGAAAAGAGTTTGTAAGCCACTCTGAGACATCCTCCTCCTCCTCCTCCTCCTCCTCCTCTTCTTCTTCTTCTTTTTCTTCTACTTCGACATGTCTCCATATCCCCGGGGAGTGGGGAGAGCCTGCTTGGTGTAGTGGTCAAGACCGGTGGACTCTAATCTGGAGAACCAGGTTTGATTCCCCACTCCTCCATATGAAGCCTGCTGCCCTTGACCTTGGGTCAGTCACAGTTCTCTCACTCAGCCCCACCTACCTCCCAGGGTGTCTGTTTTGGGGAGAGGAACGGAAGGCGATTGTAAGCTGCTCCGAGAATCCTTTGGGTAGTGAAGAAGGGGGTATAAAACCAACTCTTCTTCTTCTTCTTACAGGACTTCACCATGGTAAACAACCTAGCCTAGAATCCTAGAATCTTAGAATCATAGAGTTTGGAAGGGACCTCAAGGGTCATCTAGTTCAACCCCCTGAACAATGCAGGGAATTCATAAATACCTCCCCTCCAAACCCCCAGTGACTTCTGTTCCCAGGGGTCGTTTTGTAGAAAAAGAGCTAGGGGAACTCATTAGCATAACTCATTATCATATGCCACACCCCCTGACATCAGGGGCCCGGCGGTCATCAGCATTTCCCTGGGCGTGTCAGAAAGGGCCAGGAGAACTAAGCACTGATGCACCCCTTCCTGCCCTCCCTCTCACGATCCGCCTGAGTCCACAGTATCAGCATTGCTGTTTCAAAGCATGCTTTCTCTGTCTGATAGATGAAGATGGGTAGCTGAGCCATGTCCGTCTGTCTGCAGCAGTAGAAAAGAGCAAGAGTCAGTGAGCAGCGACTCGCACCAGCTCCTCCCCTGCCACAAATTTTGTTAGCCTTGAAGGTGCTCCTGGACTCTTGCTCCGACCGATGCTCCCTCTAAGCTGTGGAGTCCTGTGAGCAAAACATCTACTTTGTGAGCTACTGGCATTAAAGTTGTGGGTGAGCAATTTGGCTACTGCATAAATTAGTTTGCTCTGGAGCCATTTTTCCTGAGCGAGGACAAAAATCTGTGAGCTGGAGGCTGACAAATTGTGAGCTAGCTCACACTCACTCAGCTTAGAGGGAACCCTGGCTCCGACCCCCAACATAAGTTGATTACTTGGCATGTTGACCCGACAATCAGTTCCCCTGGGTTATAGAAGAAGAAGAGATTGGATTGATACCCCGCCCTTCACTACACAAAGGTGTCTCAGAGCAGCTGACAAACTCCTTTCCCTTCCCCCTCCCCACAACAGACACCCTGTGAGGTAAAAGAAGAAGAGGTTGGATTTATACCCTATGGCCCTTCACTACCCAAAGGAGTCTCAGAGCGGCTGACAAACTCCTTTCCCTTCCCCTCCCCACAACAGACACCCTGTGAGGTAGAAGAAGAAGGAGATTGGATTTATACCCCGCCCTTCACTACCCAAAGGGGTCTCAGGGCGGCTTACAGACTCCTTTCCCTTCCCCTCCCCACAACAGACACCCTGTGAGGTGGGTGGGGCTGAGAGAGCTCTTGACAGAAACTGCTCTTTTTCAAGAACAGCTCTTGTCAGAACTATGGCTTGCCCAAGGTCATCCAGCCAGGTGCAAGTGGAGGCGTGGGGAATCAAACCCGGTTCTCCCAGATTAGAGTCCGCACACTTAACCACGACACCAAACTACACCAAACGGGTTGCTTCCTTTCAACTTCCCATGTGGAATGTGAGTGTGGTTTGGCATACCGTCATCCCATCTGGAGGAGGAGTCCCGTTATGCAAATTGCAGTGTGACATCTGGAAGACTGCATACCTGTTGACAGTGGACTGGAAAAACCCATGAAGACTGTAGGAAGATGGGAGGACGCCCCCTCTTGGCGAAGAGAAGTGAGCTGTCTACATTCATCATCATGTTGATCACGCAACACATGTGGATGGGCACATGCAAGGCCAGGCAACACATGAAGTGGGAAAATGAGGTTTCATTCACACCTGTCGATGCACAGCAACATTCAACGTCTCAGCATGTCTTGGTGTACCTTTGAACAGACACACCACATCAGTACTGGTCCTTCCACCTCAGAATAAATGATTCGTTCTGCTCCCGAGAGCCACTTTATTACACTGCCAATTGGAATTGCACTGGAATGGTTTCGATTCGTACCCAGATTCTCACGCTGTCTTGCACTAAGGCTATTTATCATTAAAACTTTCACTTCATGTCGCTTCTTTGTGGTGTATCTTTTCTCTGTAAGGAGGTCCTTGTAGGATGCAGTGAAGCTTTGCAGTTTTAAACAACAACAACAGACAAAGCATCTCAGTATGTCCAGAATTTTAGACAACACAGTTAGCAACTTGAAGAATGATTTACACAAAATGCTTCATTCTGCCCTGGGGAGGTTATAGTTTAAATTTTCATATATGCAGGGGTCATTTCGTAGAAAAAGAGGTGCAGGAGCTCATTAGCACAACTCATTAGCATACCTTATTTGCATAGGCCACACCCCCTGACATCACCGGACGTGTGTCAAAAGGCAACACCCACCGCTCAGGCTCCACTGGACTGTTTTGGATTGCTAGCTATTGGGGGGGGGCGTGCAGATCTGTCCTTGCAGAGGAGGGAGAGCTTGCGCCTGAATAAAACCTGGTCTTAAAGGTGCCAGTGGACTGTTCTGGACAGCTAGCTATGGGGGGGGGAATGTGTAGATCTGTCCTTGCAGAGGAGGGAGAGCTTGTAGCTGAATAAACCTTGGTCTTTAAGGTGCTACTGGACTGTTCTGGACAGCTAGCTATGGGGGGGGGAATGTGTAGATCTGTCCTTGCAGAGGAGGGAGAGCTTGCGATTTGGGGGGGGGAAATGTGTAGAGCCGTCCTTGCAGAGGAGGGAGAGCTTGTAGCTGAATAAAACTTGGTCTAAAGGTGCCACTGGACTTTTTGGGGCTGGGGGGCTGGGGGGGCTGCAACGTACCCAGCTGCTTCTTGCTCTGACTGAGGGCTGCTGGGAGCAGGGGGTGGGGCTTGTTGCATGTGCCCGCCCCCTGGGCTCTTTACTGCCGGAGCTCCGCTCCTGTGCGCTCCTGCAGGAAATGACCCCTGCATATATGGGAGGTGAATGTGGACTTTCCCAGAGTTAAAACTTTATGAATGGCAGTGAAGTTTCCTTGGGCTTAATTCCTCTGGAGGAGGGGGCTTCGGAACTCATCTCACAGAAAAGGTGGGCTTTGAGGAAGTCTCTGAAGGAGATGAGAGGGGGCTTCACCCCAGAAGAGGGGAAGATCTGCTGTCTTCTATGCCCGGTATTTTAATTTACTTACTAAGTTTATAGTTTGTGTTTCTACTTTCACAAGGAGGATCACAGCATTTCCCAATGATGCAATAAAACATGCATTTTCTTGCCAAGGAAGAGGAGGGAATGGGGTGGGGAACACTCTAAGATGTGGGTAGCCCTGGTGGAGGAGCAGAGTTCATGTGGAGGAGTGGGGAATCAAACCCAGTTCACAGGATCACAGAATCTTAGAGTTGGAAGGGACCTCCAGGGCTATCTAGTCCAACCTCATGCATAAGGCAGGAAATTCACAACTATCTCCCCCTTCCACACCCCTAGGGACCACTGTTCCATGCCCAGAAGATGACAAAAAAACCCCTCCAGGATCTCCAGTCAAACTGGCCTGGATAAAAATGGCTTCCTGACCCCAAAGTGGAGATCAGCATTTCCCTGGGCGTGTAAGAGAGGGTCACGAGAACCAAGCACTGAGGGAACCAAGCACTGAGTAGGCACATAGATGAACAAAACCTATTGAGGCAGACTCAACATGGGTTCTGTAAGGGAAGATCTTGTCTCACTAACCTGTTAATGTTCTTTGAGGGGGTGAACAAACATGTGGACAAGGGGGATCCAATAGATATTGTTTACCTTGACTTCCAGAAAGCTTTTGATAAAGTTCCTCATCAAAGGCTCCTAAGCAAGCTCAAAAATCATGGGATAAAAGGACAAGTCCTTTTATGGATCAAAAACTGGCTAATTAATAGAAAACAGAGAGTGAGTATAAATGGGCAGTTCTCCCAGTGGAGGGGTGTAAGCAGTGGGGTACCACAGGGATCAGTACTTGGTCCACTGCTTTTTAACTTGTTCATTAATGATTTGGAGTTGGGAGTAAGCAGTGAAGTGGCTAAATTTGCGGATGATACGAAGTTGTTCAGGGTGGTGAAAACCAGTGAGGATTGTGAGGCACTCCAAAGGGATCTGTCAAAGATGGGCAAGTGGGCGTCAACATGGCAAATGGGGTTCAATGTGGCCAAGTGCAAGGTGATGCACATTGGAGCCAAAAATCCTAACTATAAATACACGTTGATGGGGTCTGAACTGGCAGAGACAGATCAAGAGAGAGATCTTGGAGTTGTAGTAGATAACTCACTGAAAATGTCGAGACAGTGTGTGACTGCAATAAAGAAGGCCAATGCTATGCTGGGGATTATTAGGAAGGGTATTGTAAACAGATCAGCCAATATCATAATGCCGCTATATAAATCAATGGTGCGACCTCATCTGGAATACTGTGTGCAATTCTGGTCACCACACCTTAAAAAGGATATTATAGCTTTGGAAAAAGTGCAGAAAAGAGCAACTCGAATGATAAAAGGGTTGGAACACTTTCCCTATGAGGAACGGTTAAGGCGCTTAGGGCTCTTTAGCTTGGAGAAACGACGACTGAGGGGTGACATGATTGAGGTTTATAAGATTATGCATGGGAAAGAGCAGGTAGAGAAAGAGGTACTTTTCTCCCTTTCTCACAATACAAGAACCCGTGGGCACTCCATGAAATTGCTGAGCGGTCGGGTTAGAACGGATAAAAGGAAGTACTTCTTCACCCAAAGAGTGATTAACACTTGGAATTCACTGCCACAGGAAGTGGTGGCAGCTACAAGCATGGACGGCTTCAAAAGGGAATTAGATAAGCATATGGAGCAGAGGTCCATCAGTGGCTATTAGCCACAAGGTATAGATAGGGACTCTGGGGCAAGTGATGCTCTGTCATCTTGGTGCTTGGGGGGGGTCAACAGTGGGAGGGCTTCTAATGTCCTCGCCCCACTGGTGGACCTCCTGATGGCACTGGTATTTCTGGCCACTGTGGGATACAGAGTGTTGGACTGGATGGGCCTTTGGCCTGATCCAACATTGGCATCTCTTATGTTCTTATGAATTGTGATTGACTCCCTCTCACGATCTGCCTCAGTTCACAGAATCAGCATTGCTGTCGGATGGCCATCTAACCTCTGCTTCAAAACCTACAAAGAAGGAGAGCCCGCCACCTCCCGAGGAAGCCTGTTCCCCTGAGGAACCACTCTGACTGTCAGGAAGTGCCTCCTAACATTTAGCTGAAAACTCTTCTGATTTAATTTCAACCCGTTAGTTCTGGTGCGACCTTCTGGGGCAACAGAAAACAACTCCGCACCAGCCTCTAGAAGACAATCCTTCAGGTACTTGAAGATGGTGATCATATCCCCTGTTTAGAGTCTGCCACTCTTAACCAGAAGAAGAGAAGAAGAAGAAGAAGAAGAAGAAGAAGAAGAAGAAGAAGAAGAAGAAGAAGAAGAAGAAGAAGAAGAAGAAGAAGAAGAAGAAGAGATTGGATTTATGCCCCACCCTTCACTACCAAAGGGAGTCTCAGAGCGGCTTACAAACTCCTTTCCCTTCCCCTCCCCACAACAGACACCTTGTGAGGTAGGTGGGGCTGAGATAGCTCTTGACAGAAACTGCTCTTTTTCAAGAACAGCTGTGTGCAGACTCTAATCTGGGAGAACCGGGTTTGATTCCCTACCCCTCCACTTGCACCTGCTGGATGACCTTGGGCAAGCCATAAATCCAATCTCTCCTCCTCCTTCTTCTTTGTTGTTTCTGTTTTACTGCTGAAGCACACTGGGTTGACACTTTCATTGAGCTATCCACCAGGAGCCCAGGAACTTTTCCAATCCAATCTCAGCAAGTCCAGACCCCATTAGCATATATATGGAGTGGGGATTTTTTTGTACCAATATGCGTCATCTTACTGTCATTTTACAACTGGCTCGAGCAAAGCGCAGTTGTGCAGAGAGTCACTCGCTTTGGGTGTCTATGCAATCAACCCTTTTGCTTCAATCTGCTTGAAAATCCAGATGACTTTTGACTACAGTTAGGATTTTGTTCTATGCAAATTTGCTGCTCTTTTCTTTTTAACCAGCTGCCCCACACCCTCCTATACATTCCCCGTTGAAGATAACTGTCCCAAACTCCAGAAACAGATGGATTTTAATTCTTTTTTTTGATTTAAAGTTTTTTATTGTTTTGAACAGTATTATACATAGTAACCAAAACATATTACAGTGGGTTTCGTTACCTCCTTTAACTTTTACATAACAATGAACAATACTTTCTTACAAACATTAGTAATCTGAAACAATTTACATTAAATATGTTATACATTGTGAACATGAAATACACTGCGTTTTGTAAGCATAGTACTAATATAAGTAAAGCAGTGTACAATTAAATCCCCCCTTTTATGTATTTATTATTATTATTATTATTATTATTATTATTATTATTATTGCTATTTAACTTGTAATGCCATTTACTAACAGAAAGGAAAAGTATTTAAAATAAACAACATTTCTATGCAAATAATCTAACAAATCCATTTCTCAAATTGGTCCCATTCAGAGGAAATAAATTGCTGCTGAGATAGAAAGTCCAACACTGGGTACCACTTCCCAACAAACCGCTCCTGTGTTGAATTCTGATGTGTAACATCTAACTTACTGGTAATGGTTCCACAGTTTTCGATACCAAACTTCAATCGTTGGTTTTTTGGTGTCCTTCCAAAAGTTAGCTGTCGTGGTTTTGGCAGCATCCAGCATAACCTCAATAGTTGCTTTATGGATTTTAATTCTGAACTGGTACTGGTCTACCTGAAATGAGCAATCACAGTAGAGATTCCTCACCCAAAGCCCGGATCAAAAATTATAATGGATTTTTTCCCCTCAGTGCACGGCCCTCC
The DNA here is from genome assembly GCF_001447785.1 of Gekko japonicus. Classification (NCBI taxonomy): domain Eukaryota; kingdom Metazoa; phylum Chordata; class Lepidosauria; order Squamata; family Gekkonidae; genus Gekko; species Gekko japonicus. The sequence goes on from NW_015173726.1 coordinate 194,197, forward strand.
CTCAGAGCCTTTACCAAAAACCACCTTTTCTGTGAGGCTTTTGGCATGGCCTCCTGTTCACCCTCCCCTACTGAAAAGAAGCCCAGAGAAAGACTGCTGAAATGAAAGCAGATATCTCCCTATCACCTCTTTCCCCCAAATTTAAATTATAAGTTCCCTGGGGCAGGGTGTTCTGTTCTGTGTAAAGCATTCGTTTCAAAGTGCTGGTTCTCACCTTTAAAGCCCTGAATGGCCAGGGTCCAGCCTACCTGAGGGACCGCCTCTTCCCGTATGTTCCCCCAAGAGCACTGTGATCAGGGAGTCTGGACCTCCTTGAGGTTCCAGGCCCCCGGGACATCAAGCTTGCCCTAACCAAGGCCAGGGCTTTTTCGGTGGCGGCTCCTACCTGGTGGAACGAGCTCCCGGCGGAGATCAGGGCCCTGCGGGACCTTGTACAGTTCCGCAGGGCCTGCAAGACGGAGCTCTTCCACCAGGATTTTGAGTAGGAGCCGCCGCCGCTGCCACTATATTACCATCGTGGCTGATTCACCATCTACCTGGCTTTGGACGGGGGTAAATGTTGCCCAGAAGAGGAACACCACCCTGGCGCTCCTGCGTTTATACCATCGGCCGCCAGTGAGGGACATCGACCATCTTGAACTTTTAAATGAACTCTTAAAATGAATCTTTAACATGAACTGTAGAGCACCATTTTAGTTTGTATTTATTGAGGTTTTAATGTAATCTGTGTTTTATTTACGGCGTTGCCGCTTGTTTGCCGCCCTGGGCCGTATGGATAGGGCGGGATATAAATCCCAAAATAAATAAATAAATAAAATATATCATCCAAATTGCTAACGCTGAATAAATATGAAGAAGAGGAGATTGGATTTATACCCTGCCCTTCGCTACCCAAAGGAGTCTCAGAGCGGCTTACAAACCCCTTTCCTTTCCCTTCCCCTCCCCACAACAGACCCCCTGTGAGGTAGGTGGGGCTGAGAGAGCTCTCTCGAGGACTACTCCTGAAGAAGAGATTGGATTTATACCCCGCCCTTCACTCAGAGTCTCAGAGCGGCTTACAAACTCCTTTCCCTTCCCCTCCCCACAACAGACACCCTGTGAGGTCAGTGGGGCTGAGAGAGCTCTGACAGAAACTACTCTTTTTCAAGGACAGCTCTGACAGAACTATGGCTTCCCCAAGGTCATCCAGTAGGTGCAAGTGGAGGAGTGGGGAATCAAACCCGGTTCCCCTGGATTAGAGTCCGCGCACTTAACCACAACACCAAACTGAGGAAATAAGGGGTGCAGGAACCTTTTCATGTACTCCCATTCCCACTGGGTTCATTTTGGGAGGGAGAGAAGCTGGCTTCCCAATTGCATCAAGGGAGAGAGGGAGAGACACGGGTGTTCCAATATCAGAAACTCATTTCATTCTATTACCCACTCTTAAGTCAGAAAGCACTTTTGTAGCATTTCCATATTCAACGTAGAACATTTCAACACCGCCCCTAATACATAAATAGTGCCCTTCTTGTTCTGTAAAGGATATCCTTGGTGGCTCTGTCAAGACCCATAACAGAGTGAGATTGGACAAAACAAGAAGGAACAAAACTAAATCCAGACATTAAGTTCCCTTTCCCACTACTGGACCTCCTGATGGCACCTGGTATGTTTCGCTACTGTGTGACCCAGAGTGTTAGACTGGATGGGCCATTGGCCTGATCGAACATTGGCTTCTCTTATGTTCTTATGTTCCCAACCATAGAAGCTAATGTAACTGTCAGTCAAGTCTGTGACGAGCATTTGTCATTAATCTCTGATGTGTAAGACAAAGCTCAGCCCATTCTTTCTATCGCTGGGTTCGGGAAGAGGAAGAAGAGATTGGATTTATACCACACCTTTCACTTGGAGTCTCAGAGCAGCTTACAGTCTCCCACAACAGACACCCTGTGAGGTGGGTGGGGCTGAGAGAGCTCTGAGAGAACTGTCTTTGAGAGAACAGCTCTGAGAGAACTGTGACTGACCCAAGGTCACGCCAGCAGCTGCATGTGGAGGAGTGGGGAATCAAACCCGGTTCTCCCAGATTGGAATCCGCGCTCCTAACCACAACACCGAACGGGCTAGGGAAATTAGCGTTGCCAGCTTTGGATTTGGAAACACCTGGAGATTTTTTTTTTGCGGGTTGGAGCCTGGGGAGCGTAGGATTTGGGACACCAGCAGGGTTTCTAAAGCTGGGTTAAGCTAGGTTGACTCCTGACCTCTGCAACGTATAAACATTCCCACAAGGCAAAAATCATATGAGATGAAAAATCACATACAGGGTTATCTGTACCCAAAGGCCACAGCACTTAGCAGAGTCCTGAAGCCTCCTGGGAAACAGAACCAAAGATTCAACTCTGGCAATGCTGTGGATATAGTGTATCTAGATCTCAGTAAAGCATTTGACAACGTTTCTCATGATATCCTTGAGGATAAGCTGGTTAAGTGTGGGCTGGATGGTGCAACCGTTGGATGGATTCATGGTTGGTTGAAAAACCGTACCCAACGAGTGCTCGTAAATGGCTCTGCGTCTACGTGGAGGGAAGTCTCGAGTGGAGTGCTGCCGGGCTCGGTCCTTGGCCCGGTGTTGTTCAATGTTTTATAAATGACCTGGAGGAAGACATAGAGGGGATGCTTATCAAATTCGCAGATGACACGAAGCTGGGTGGCACTGCAAATTCTGAAGAAGACAGAGTCAGGATTCAAAATGATCCAGATAGACTGGAGCTGTGGGCTGAGACAAATAAAATGAATTTCAATAGAGAGAAGTGCAAAGTCCTACACTTAGGTACAAAAAATCAAAGGCACAGATATCGAATGGGACTTGGCTTGACAGCAGCACATGTGAAAGGGATCTTGGTGTTCTGGTTGATCACAAGCTGAACATGAGCCTGCAGTGCGATGTGACTGTGAAGAAAGCTAATGTGATCTTAGGATGCATTAACAGAAGCATTGTGTCCAGGTAACAGGAGGTGGTAGTTCCGCTCTATTCTGCTATGGTCAGGCCTCACCCTGGAGTCCTGTGTCCAGTTTTGGGCATCACATTTTAGGAAGGATGCTGACAAGCTTGAGTGTGTCCAGAAGAGGGCAACCAGGATGGTGAGAGGGTTGGACTCCAAGTCTTATGAGGAAAGGCTGAAAGAGTTGGTTCTGTTTAGCCTGGGAAAGAGAAGGGGACATGATTGCAGTCTTCAAGTATTTGAAGGGCTGCCATGTAGAAGATGGAGTGGATCTATTCTCTCTTTCTCCGGATTGCAAGACTAGATCTAATGGGTGGAAATTACAAGGGAGTCGTTACCGGCTAAATATCAGGAGGAACTTCCTAACTGTAAGAGTAGTTGAGCAGTGGAACGGACTGGCTCGGGAGGGGGGGGTGGATGCTCCTTCGCTGGACATTTTCAAGTGGAGGCTGGATGACCATCTTTCGGGTATGTTGTTGGGCTATCTTTCGGCTCTCCTCCTGCAGAGTACAGGGGGTTGGGCTTTCCAACTCTAACATTCCATGATTCTATGAAATGCTAATTACTATAGAAATTAAAGTCACACAGGTTTAACAGAGGACTGAGTCTCAATCCAGGCCCCTAAATTCCACGACAAAAAAACAATAACAAAAACATGGTTGTTCCTAAATCCCTGAGGTGCTGAGTGGCTGTGTTCACTTTTCAAATTGCAAGGCCTTCTTATTATTGGGACATTTGGTTAATATAGCAGAATTTTGCCCTGTCATAGAAACGTGAAACGGAGTGCAATAAATAAATCTCCCAAGAAGTAGATTGCAAAAAAGGTAAACTTGCATTTATTCAGGAAGATCCAGTTCACATTCAGGTTGCAGTCAAAAGAAGAGAGAGAGAAGCCGAATCAAAAGAGGACTTTCCCTCTCACCAGTGGCCAGCTTGTCTGGCATCATATGTGCGGGTGGATGAGGCCATTGTCTCTACAGGAGAGAGCTGCAGAGGCATGTGTCTCCATGGAAGGTTATGTGAAGTGAGTAAGAGGACATGGGGACAGAAAGGAGGGGTCAGAGAGCAGCTCTCAGGTTAAGACAAAGAGATGCATCCCATTCAAGGAGATAACACTTAGAGCGATGTAGCGCCCCCAGGGTCCAGGCAGTAGGGTTGCCAAGTCCATCTTCCACCCCCAGCGGGGGACTTTGGGGGAGTTCCTGGAGAGGGCAGGGCATCCTCGACGTGATGACGTCACACTGGGGACGTCCACCGCCCCCCCCGCCTGTGCGCCAGATCTCCAGAAATGGCAGTTCCCTGCACTTAAAGGAGCCGGCGTTTCCCTTTTAAATGCAGAAGCTGGCATTTCCCCTTTAAGAGCAGCCGCGTTTCCCTTTTAAGAGCACAAAGCTGGCATTTCCCTGCAAGCTTGCGGAGATCAGGCTTGGGAGGAAACACGGGTTCCACACACTTAAAGGGAGAGAGATGGGTGGCTGTGCGTTTTGGGGGTGGGGCTTCCCCGCCGGCCATCTGGCAGGCAGCGGGTAGAACCCCCCTCAAGACGGGGGACCCCTGGCAAACCGGGGGGGTTGGCAACCCTACCAGGCAGACTGAGTCGCTCACTCCAAGACTTATATCCCTCCAGAAGTTCTTCACAGAGACCAAGGGATCAAAGGGGAACACAAAATACAACACAGTGAAGTGGTATGAAGTGAACGTTTTAATGATGAATAGCCATCGGGCAAGACAGTTTGGACATCTTTGTGAAAACTGATATTATTCCAATACAATTAAGATTGGTCTAGCCATCACAGCTGCATGCAAGACTATGCTTGGAAGGCGGTGGTAACAGTAAGTAAAATTTCAAGGATCGCAGGGGTTGTTAGACAAAGTGTTTAATGTGTCCTGCCAGAAAAGGAACAGATCTTTCAGAGCATGAAAGTAAGGTAGACAGACTGATGCTAATGAAGAGGCCTTAATGCGCATGATTTATACCCATTGTAGAATGTTGTTTGCAGCCACAGAACTTGGTGGGGAATTCTAATTCAGCACAGAATACACGCAGCCTACTGCCTTCGTCGTCTGTTCTGCACTTAGCTGTTCACAGTTCACCGGTGTTGTCCACATCATTTCAGCTATTTACACTTGGAAACACAAGGCTCCACGCATGTGGTAGTGCATGTTCTCACACACTCAGTAGCACACAGAACTGCACGGGCTGGAGCACACGGTGGGCAAGCTGGAGCACATGGTACACAGGCTGGCCCACAGGGCTGAGAGCACTGGGGCTGACAAACGTCTACGCACTGGCGAGGAGGGCATGGGTGGCAGGGCTCCATACACTTTGAGGAAGCATAGGGGTTGCAGGGCTCAGCACATTTGGGAGCACATGGGTGGCAGGGCTCCACACATTTAGGAGCGCATGTCTTCACACACGGAGAGCACGTCTTCACACAAGGAGGAGGCAGGCAAGGCTGCTTACACTGATGTTGATGGCAAGACATCTGTCTTCTCCTGGACGAGGAAGCCTGGAATGCAATGGAAAGATTAAGCATGCACCTGTGTCTCAGGAACAACAGACATAACCACAGTCTTGAGATCTACCAATAAAGTCATGGAAACAAACATTTCCAAAGTGGTGAATCGCTGTAGCCTGCGACTCTTAATTTACAACAGAAGCGAGTCATCGGCATAATAAAGGAGCTGCCAGCCTGCTGGTATCAGGTTAGGAGGGAAAAAAAATTACCTTTTGCCTACATGCTTGACTGATCTTTGAAGAAACCTAAAAGGGTGGTGCATAGTGAAACCATGACTCCCCTTATCAAAAGAACCTAAGAAAATGAAGCACTTGGTGAAATAACGAGATCCAGAGGCTTGCCGAGCCACAGCCCTTCCTCATTCCATCTAAAATAAATCAATAACACATCACACTAAATCTCAAAAATCCTATTTAACCCCCCCAAAGGTTATTTGAAAAAGCTGTTTTCCCCTTTCCCCAAAACTAGAGAGGGGAAGTAATACCTGTCTCCAGGGGTCATTTCCTGCAGGAGCGCACAGGAGCAAAGCTCCGGCAGTAAAGAGCCCAGGGGGCAGGCACATGCAACAAGCCCTGCCCCCTGCTCCTAGCAGCACTCAGTCAGAGCAAGAAGCAGCCAGGTAAGTTGCAGAGCCCCCTCCCGGCCCCCCAGTCCAAAACAGTCCAGTGGCACCTTTAAGACCAAGTTTTATTCAGGTATAAGCTCTCCCCCCCCCCAACAGCTAGCAGTCCAAAACAGTCTAGTGGAGCCTGAATGGTGGGTGTTGCCTTCTGACACACGTCCGGTGATGTCAGGGGGTGTGGCATATGCAAATAAGTTATGCTAATGAGTTATGCTAATGAGCTCCTGCACCTCTTTTTCTACGAAATGACCCCCACCTGTCTCAAAATTATTAGATGGCCCATTCTAAAGAGATGGAGTGACCAAGGCAAACATTCTTAGGTGGGTCTGTAACTCCAAGGGGGCATCTCGGGCCCGGGCCCCCTGACTTACCGTCCATGCCTCCCGACTTCCCATCCAGCCAGTTTATTTTATTTTATTTTTCATGTGCGCCACAGCCGCACTGTGCCGAGCGGTCGCCTAGCCCTGCCTGCCAAGACCAATGCTCCCTCTAAGCTGTGGAGTCCTGTGAGCAAATATTCCACTTTGTGAGCTCCTGGCATTAAAGCTGTGAGCGAGCGATTTGGCTACTGCATAAATCAGTTCGCTCTGAAGCCATCCTCCCTGAGCTGAGACAAAAATGTGTGAGCTGGAGGCTAAGAAACATTGACCTAGCTCACACCAACTCAGCTTAGAGTGAACACCGGCCAGCACCCTCGCTTCTTTCCACTCTCTCTCGTCGCTTTTTTTAAAAAAATTACTCTCTCATTGCTCCTGACACAGCCTGTGTGTGTGTGTGTGTGTGTGTGTGTGTGTGCCCCTGGCTTATTTAAATGCCCCCTGAAGTTAGAGATCCTGGCTACGGCCCTGTTCTTAGGACTAAAACCAACCCATTCTGCCAACCCAATCTTCAGAGGCACGCAGCAGGATTAAGAATGAACGAAGGTCAGCTTTTGTAGCCATCAGAAATTGACTTACCCGACTTGACAAGAAACTCAAAGGAGTAAGGTTATTCCAGAGAGGAGGGAAGCAAGGACTTTTGTTCTGGAGATGAGGGAAGGGATGACCATTTATACGCTTCTCTATTGTCCTGAACATGACAGATCGGGGCGTAAGACAGTCAAGCCGATGATTTGTCCATCAACGCTACCACAAATGGATTCTAAACGTTGCCACTTGTGAACATCTGCCCTCATTTGGGGACCTGTTCTAGGACATGCTTGAGATGTACCTCAGGCTTGTTCCAGCCCTATCAGGGGAAAAAAAAAGACCTTTCATAATGTAAAAGTTGGTTTAAATGATCTATCATGAGCAGGAGGGGTTGCTTGTGACTCAGTGGTATTACTTGTTTTGCATGCGAAATTTTCCTTGTGCGTTCCCTGTGTGACAGAATACACCCCACTCGGATCCGCAGGCCCTGTTCCATGAATGTTCTGCCAGTGGCTTTCCCAACACCCAAAGGGTAGGGCTGCCAAATCCCCCCGGGGGGTAGAAAACCCCCTGTCCCAGAGGCCCATTCCCCGATGCCGGGGAATCGGGCCCCGGGGGAACCCCCCCCCAGCGTGCACATCACAGGGAAGTGACGTTATGACGCCGGGCAAGCTGGGGACGGGGCCACGGCCATACAAGGGAAAACTCTAAGGTTTTCTCTTGTATGGTCGTGGCCCGGCCCCCAGCGTGCCCGGAGTCATGACGTCACTTCCCTGTGATGTGCATGCGGCGCGCATACACTTCGTGCGCATGCGCACGCGCCGGGAGCTGAACTGGAGTCCCCTGCTGGAAGGGTAAGTGCCACTTGGCAACCCTACCAGAGGGGCTTCTCTCTCCCCCCCCCCCAGTTCAACCACTACCACCACCTGGCCTTTGTAGGAGTTGAATAGAAAAGAGGGCCAACATTAAAAACTTAATTTGGCTCCAGTCACACGGAGAATTTGCCACACTAAAGGCACGAATGTCAGGCGGATTTTCGGGGCGCGATCACACCGCAACATCTCGGAAGTGTAGCACACCCGTGGCCAACCCAAAGCGTCCCACCGAAGATGTGCAGTAAAAAAGTACCTTGGAAAGTGCACTAGTATCCGGAAAATGCGGGGCAGGGGCGGGCGTCTGATCGCGGGAACACTAGTATCCCGTGGCATCTGGCGTCTGTCCGCGTCCCGTCGCAAACTGGTTTTTTCGTAAGCGCATGCGCACAAACACATAACTGAAAGCAGTGCTGCTCCACGGAACTGCGCATGCGCACAAACGTGAAACGCTTGCCACGCCACTTCGTTGCCACGCTCCGACATCGCCGTGTGATTGCCAGCTAACAGCCTAAGCGCGGAGACTCGGGGGACCGTGTGATCGGGCTACCACACTTAATTTTGCTCCAGGGAGAACAGCCATGCCTCCCCCCCGCATTATCTGGCCTGCGTGACCGGGGCCTATATATAATATTTAAAAAGATACACGTATTTATTAGCAAAGAATTCAAAAATATATAAGGGCCCAATCACACTGTGTTTGACCTCTGAAGAAGACCTAAGCAGGCCGAAATGTGTCAGGTCAAGTCCATTAGCCCTTGTGTGTTCGATTCTGGTATTTTTACATGAGGTGTGATTGGGCCCTTATATATTTTTTTAATTCTTTGTTAATAAATACAGGTATCTTTCTATATACTATATAAAGCTTTTATTGTTGGCCCTCTTTTCTATTTGACTAACCTTTTCAGGTTTTGGATCCCAGGTTTCTAGGTTCAGTCCCACCCCCCAACCCCCCCCCCCCCGCTTTTTGTCCCACTTTGTAGGAGTTGCCCACTGAGAGGACCAGGGCTCCCTTCCTTGCCACTGTAAGGCCTCCCTTTGTGCCTCTGGCTCCCACTACCCATGTCTGGTTAACCACAAGGCAGCTTGCTGCCTTCCGGGCCACTAGGGGAGGAGCTACTTGGCAATTCACTCCCCCTCTCCTTCTTCAGGGCGCTGCTTTTAAAAGAGCGTGCCTGGAATGATAGCGGTTCACATTCTTTCTAAGCTGTGGAATCTGTGAGCAAAAATTCTACTTTGTGAGCTACTGGCATTAAAGTTGTGAGTGAGCAATTTGGCTATTGCATAAATTAGTTTGCTCTGGAGCCATCTTTCCTGAGCTAAGACAAAAATGTGTGTGCCGGAGGCTAAAAAACTGTGAGCTAGCTAAGACTAACTCAGCTTAGAGGGAACACTGATTGAGAACCATCGACCACATTACATTTTATAAAGTAAAAGGTAAAGGTTTCCCTTGCTCGAAAGCCAATCGAATCCGACTCTAGGGGTGCGGTGCTCATCTCCGTTTCCAAGCCGAAGAGCCAGCGCTGTCCGAAGACATGTCCATGGTCATATAACTGGCATGACTAAACACCGAGGTGCACGGAACGCTGTTCCCTTCCCACCGAAGTGGTCCCTATTTATCTACTTGCAATTTCTTGTTTTCGAACTGCTAGGTTGGCAGGAGCCGGGACCAGAGACGGGAGCTCACTCCGTCATGTGGCACTCGGGTCTAGAACTGCAGAACTGTAGACTTTCCGGTCTGCAGCTCAGCATCTTAACCTCTGAGCCACCGTGGTCCCTACATTTTTTTTAACCTTTACATTTTATAAAGCCTTATTTAAAAGATAATGTCCACACACATACGTGTCAGCAAGCTGCCATTGAGTGGTGTGTGCTATTTTACATGTTACCTTACGCTCTGGTCATTCCCCCCCCCATGTGTTCCCCTCAGTAGGTGTTTACTGTCTTTGCTAGCTACGCTGCGGAACTGCTCAAGGTCACACAGCTGGAGGTGGGAAGGAGTTATAGCATTGCTCTGCTTACTATGTATTTGATGCCTGAGAACTGAACTTGTGTTTATGTTGTAGAACCGTTGTGTTCCCAAGGAATTGGGCGCTCGTTTTATCTACATTCCCGCCAGCGGGAATTGGGCTCATTGGCTCTAACCGGGTTCAAGTTCCTTTATTATGTTTCCCTGTGAAACCGGTAGTCATTACTAACAATTCTTCTGTTCCTGATCTAACCATTGCTTTACAATAAATTCTACTTTGTTCATCAACCGTGGATTTATTTTGAATGCATGGGGAATCGGACATTATGGCTAGGATCCTGCAGACCTGAAGGATCACCTTTCCTTATATGTTCCACAGAGAGTACTGAGGTCAGGATCTCAAAATCTTAATAAGAACATAAGAACATAAGAGAAGCCAATGTTGGATCAGGCCAAAGGCCCATCTAGTCCAACACTCTGTATCACACAGTGGCCAAAAATACCAGGTGCCATCAGGAGGTCCACTAGTGGGGCCGGAACACTAGAAGCCCTCCCACTGTTGCCCCCCCCCCCCAGCACCAAGAAGACAGAGCATCACTTGCCCCAGAGTCCCTATCTATACCTTGTGGCTAATAGCCACTGATGGACCTCTGCTCCATATGCTTATCTAATTCCCTTTTGAAGCCGTCCATGCTTGTAGCCGCTGCCACCTCCTGTGGCAGTGAATTCTGTGTCCTCATCACTCTTTGGGTGAAGAAGGACTTCATGGAGTACCCACGAGTTCTTGTCTTGTGAGAAAGGGAGAAAAGTACCTCTTTCTCTATCTGCTCTATCCCATGCATAATCTTATAAACCTCAATCATATCACCCCTCAGTCGTCTTTTCTCCAAACTAAAGAGCCCTAAGCGCCTTAACCTTTCCTCATAGCACTTTAACCTTTCCTCATCTTCTTGTTCTCCCTGGTCTTAAAGATGTCAGGGTGGCCACAACAAGGGCCAGATCCTTCTTGGTGGCAGTGTCGCTTTGGTGGAATGAGCTCCCTTTATCAGGGCCCTGCCCTGCATCAACATTCTGCATGCCCTGTGAGACGGAGTTCTTCCGTCAAGCATTTGAGTGAGATACCATACTAGAAGAAAAAGAAGAAGAGAAGATTGGATTTATATCCCACCCTTCACTACCCGAAGGAGTCTCAAAGCGGCTTATACTCTCCTTTCCCTTCCTCTCCCCACATCAGGCACCCTGTGGGGTAGGTGGGGCTGAGAGAGCTCCCTCAAGACACTGCTTGTGAGAGAGCAGCTCTGAGAGAACTTGTGACTGATCCAAGGACACTCAGCTGGCTGCATGTAGAGGAGTGGGGAATCAAACCCAGTCCTCCCAGATTAGAGTCCGCACTCTTAAACACTACACCAAAGTGGCTCACTAAATTGCCCAATATCAACTGGGTAACCTATGCTTTAGGAAGGAGCTGCGGTGGCTCAAGTGGTTAAGACGCTGAACTGCAGGCTGAGGAAAGTCGGTAGTTCAGCAGTTCGAGACCCGAGTGCCGCATGACGGAGTGAGCTCCCGTCTCTAGTTCCAGCTCCTGCCAACCTAGCAGTTCGAAAGCAAGAAATTGCAAGTAGATAAATAGGTACCACTTTGGTGGGAAGGGAACAGCGTTCCGTGCGCCTTGATGTTTAGTCATGCCGGCCACATGACCACGGAAATGTCTCCAGACAGCGCTGGCTCTTCGGCTTTGAAATGGAGATGAGCACCGCAACCCTAGAGTGGGACTCAACTGGATTTCGAGCAAGGGAACCTTTACCTAACCTATGCTTTTATCCCACCATTGGCCGCCTGCTCTAACATCTGTGACCACACTTAGGAATAATGTGTTAAGGAGCCAGACACCAAATGTATATGTATCGCTGACCCCATTGTGGCCGACCAGGACAGCTTTTGTCATCACACATACACACACACACATATAGCACCTTTGGAGATTATTTAATGATTTTAAATTGGTTTTTAAAATTGTTTTATGACGCCAACGGTCTTGTAAGCTGCCCTGAGCCTGCTTTGGCAGGGAGGGTGGGTATAAATTAATTAATTAATTAAATAATAAATAAATACTCTCAGAACAGCAACAGACTGAGCAGGGGATCCAAAAGAAAAATGTAAGATGGAGTTCCTTTGTCTCTTCCTCTGTACATGACCGAGCAGATGTTCAGCTAAGGCAGGGTCTTTAGCTTAAAAAGTTACTGTGGTTCGAAAGGGTTCCTGTTACCTTGGGGCCTCTGCTGAGATGTACAGTCTTGCACATGGCAAAATCCATCTCCGGAAGACCCCAGGTGAGAGCTCTGACCGATTCCCCACAAGCAGCTGTGCCGCCGTCGCTC
>NW_015173726.1:206499-234440 GCF_001447785.1 Gekko japonicus
GGAAGAGCGACAGCGGCATAGCTGCTTGTGGGAAATCGGTCTCTGTCTGCCTCAGTGGAGTCAGCCCCAAAGAGAGCCTTCTCCTTGTGCCTTGAAATTTTATTATCTCTTTTACCTCTCCCACTGGCTAGGTGAGGCCAGGTCAAAGAATTTTTTCCCTAAAGTCTTCCTAGCACCTTAAGTCTACCAAATTTTCATTCCCTGCTCAGTGTTAGATTTCTAGCTGGAGGAGTGTATGTGAGAGACATAACCATCTTACTGAATCTAGTCAGGCCTATCATTTGCATTTTCAATGCTTCGGTGGGTGAGGCTGGTGAGCAATTGACTCCCCCCTCCTGCCTCTGTTCTGCCAAGAGAGAGAAACACTTTTTAAAACTCAAGGTGAAGTTTTTCCTCAGTAAAACCTGCCAAAGACAATGTTATTCCTCCCCACCCTGACATATTCCACTTAAAGGAACTGTGGGTAGCAGAACTTTCTTGGCCAGAGACAGTGGAGAATTGCTGCCAGATAGACTGGACAGTAGTGAATGAGGTGGACCAATGATCTGCTTTGATACGTTGTTGTTGTTGTTCAGTCGCACAGTCGAGTCCGACTCTTCGTGACCCCATGGGCCAGATTCCACCAGGCCTTCCGGTCTTCCACCGTCCTCTGAAGTTGGCTCAACTTCATGTTCGTTGCATCTATGACACTGTCTAACCATCTCATCCTTTGCCGTCCCCCTCTTCTTTGACCTTCAATCTTTCCCAGCATCAGGGTCTTCTCCAGTGAGGGCTCCCTTCTCATTTGGTGGCCAAAGTATTTGAGCTTCAGTTTCATTATCTGGCCTTCCAGGGAACAGTCAGGGTTGATTTCTTTTAGGGTTGACTGATTTGATCTTCTTGCAGTCCAAGGGACTCTCAAGAGTCTTCTCCAGCACCATAGTTCAAAAGCATCTATTCTTCGGCACTCGGCCTTCCTTATAGTCCAACTCTCGCAGCCATACATGACTACTGGGAATACCATTGCTTTGACCATGCAGACTTTTGTTGGCAGGGTGATGTCTCTACTTTTCATCATGCTGTTTAGGTTCGCCATCGCTTTCCTCCCAAGGAGCAGACGTCTTTTAATTTCATGGCTGCTGTCACAGTCTGCGGTGATCTGGGATGGGGTGCCTTCAATATGTTCCATGGAGAAATCACATTTTTATGAATATCGTACTGCTGAGACTGCATGCTGAGGAGGTTATCACACATGCACAAAGGAACAAAATGCACCGTGAAAGTATAGATAGGACACATTAGCTTCAGATATAATGACATGCTCCAATTTTGTTAAAGGAAGGCTTCGTTTTCTGGCACTTCAACCACTGGCCATATTTTCACTTTCATGGAGATTTTGTGGGGACGTTGAAAACATCGACCGATTCTGCAAAAGCAGTTGTTCCGCCCTCAGTCTCCCATTTCTCCCGGTTGTACTGCTCAGTTTCCCACTATTTGCTGTGTGGAGGCATTTTGACCCGCATCTCCCCCCCGATTTTCCCCAACATCTTCTTGATCCTAAAAAATAAGGATCAAGAAGATACAGGGGGGGAGATGTGGGTCAAAATGCTGCCGCGCAGCAAATAGTGAGAAATTGAGCCGTACAACCGGGGGAAACAGGAGACCGAGGGTGGAATAGCTGCTTTTGCCGAACCAGTAATCATTTAGATGAGTTCTTCAGGAATGAGGGATGATGGTGGTGGTGATGGATACATCTAGTCTTCAGTGTTCAAGCATGAAAGGCAGTCATGTGTCAACTGAAGTGCAATGAACAAACTATCTTTTTCTCCCCCCTGAGAGGGTTGGAGCAAACCTGAGATACCTCAAAAGCATCTGCTAAAACAGGTCCCAAAATGAGGACAAATAGTAGTGTTGATGGACAAATCATCAGCCTGACTGCCTTACTCACCAAACTGTCAGATTCAGGACACCTGGAAAGCGTATAAAAGCCCTCCTTTCCCTCATCTCCAGAACAGCTTACTCCTTTGATCTTGTTGGCGAGTTGGGTAAGTTGATTTCTGATCCTTAGAAGCCTCAAACTTGGGCGATTCTGCATCGGCTTTTCCCTCTGTTGTTTTACCAAACCCACGCTGGGACAGAAATTCCCCTCTGCATTGCATGCCGCTTTCGCTTTCCTTGATTGTCGGATTTTATGGTACCTTCTGCATAGATTTCTGGCTGTTCAGGGGTGACTTTGCAGTTAGTATGGCATTGCCCTGAGGTATTTGAATGTGGTTTTGAGCTGCCAGTTGAGAAAATGTGGAGCGAATGCTAGGTGCAGAATCGACCTTTGTCCATTCTTAAGCCTGCTGCATGTACATGAAGACTGGGTTGGCATGCACAGATTGAGTTGTTTTTAGTTCTAAGAATCTTTTCCGTGGCCACTCTATCTCTTTGGAAATGGCTGTGAAACGAGTTAAAGCAGACTGTTTCTTCCTCTTCAGATGCATGAAGCAGGCTTAAGAATGGACCAAAAGTTTGCAGCAGAGCATTTTAGAAAAACTTCATGGGGATTTCTTTTTATGGGATATTCTGCGTTTAGCCTGATATGTTACTGATCAATTGTATACTGAATGTTACGTTTGGGACCTTCTTTGGGCTTTTAGGCAAAGTAGGATAGGAATCTATCAAATCAATGAAAAAAAAAGATGTTGTTTGCTTAAAGGGGTGACCACCACTGAAAATGCCTTACTCTGTCTACCGACTCATATTGGTTCCTTCAGTAAAAGCCCCCCCAAGAGGCAGACTGACTGAATCATAAAAGTTTCTATCTTGCATGCAAACTTTTCCAGGTTCAATCCCTGGCATCTCCACTTTTGTTTTTTAAAAAAGGATCAGATAAGTAGGTGATGTGAAAGACCTCCACTGAGGACCGTGGAGATCTTCTGCCAGTCAGAGGAGGCAAGATTGACCTTGACAGACCAATAGGCTGCCTCAGAATTAAGGCTTCTTCATTCTTAATTTATCAAATATATATCCCTGGCAGTCTTTAAGCAGCGGCTGGACAAATCCTTGTCAGGTATGCTCTAGGCTGATCCTGCATTGAGCAGGGGGCTGGACTAGATGGCCTCTAGGGACCCTTTCAACTCTGTGATTCTTTGATTCTATATGCCACCACTCCAGAGGTAAGCCATAAGTCGGGTCCTGCCAAATACGTTCAAATTAAATCTTGACAAAAAAGTATTGCCAGCTGTTCAGGATTTTAGGATTATATGGCCGTTTCCTTCACCTATATATTTCCTGACCTTTTTCTTTGCAGCTCTAACTGGCCAGAGTTTACTGAATCACTTCAGAAGTCAAGAGCACCAGGCTACAGGGATTGAAATCTTTGGGATTTCCTGACCTCTGAACAATTTGTTATCTAATATTCAAGCCGTAGGATGTCATTATTTCACCCAAATCCAATCCCATGGTTGCTACATTTTCTACAGTGCCTTAGATGAAGGTAGTTTGGGCTTTGCTATCTACTATCCTTTTAGGGTTTCTTTGAACAGTAGGAAAGCATGTAGATAAAAATTAACTTTTTTCTCCTAACCTGACCCCAGCAGGCTGGGCACTCTTGTATTTTGCTGATGACTGTCTTCTGTTGAAAATTAGGAGCTGCAGGCTACAGTGATTCAGCAGTTTTCATTGTTTTGACTTCACTGCACGCTTAATCTTTTCAATGCATTCCAGTCCTCAGCATCCAGAAGAAGAAAGATGTCTTACCATCAACATCAGTGCAAGCAGCCTTGCCTGCCTCCTCCTTGTGTGAAGACATGCTCTCCTAAATGTGTGGAGCCCTGCCACCCATGTGCTCCGAAGTGTGCGGAGCCCTGCTACCCATGTGCTCCCAAGTGTGTGCAGCCCTGCAACCCATGTCCTCCTCGACAGTATGTCGAGGTTTGCCAGCCCCAGTATTCTCAACCCTGCGGGCCAGTGTGTGCCCCACCTTGTGCTCCAACTTGCTCACCATGTGCTCCAGCCTGTGCGACTCCATGTGCTCCTCAGTATGTGAAACCGTGCACTACCACATGCCTTGAATCCTGCGTTTACAAGTGGAAATAGCTGGAATGTTGTTGATGTCACCGGCACACCGGCACACCGGCACCGGCACCAAGAGAAGAACGGATGACGAAAGCGCAAGGCTGTGCATATTGTGCGCCGAAATCAAAATCCCCCACCAAATTCTGCAATGTATATCAAATCGTGAAAATCAAAGCCTCTTCGTATGCATCACCTTATTTTGCTACTTGGAAAAATGTGTTCCTCTTTGGGTGGTTATGGGGACGGGGAAAGCACCTTGTCTAGCAATTTCTGTGATGCTTGGAATTTTACTTACTGTTGCTCACCTCCTTCCTTGCAGCTATGAGGGCTAGACGCTTGCTTGCTTGGTCAAAAGTACTGGCCATTCCACCTTAAAAATTGTGATTAGTATTATTATGCTACCAATCATAACTATGCTGGAATCGTTTCAGTTTGTACCCACCTGTCCAACCTGTCTTGCACCATGGCTATTCATCAATAAAACTTCCACTGCATAACATTTCTTTGTGGCGTTATCTTTTCTTTCCCTTTGACCTCTCTGTGTCTGTCCCTTGTGGGACAAACAAAGAAGAAGAAGAATAGACCGAATTTATACCCGGCCCTTCACTACCCAAAGGAGTCTCAGAGTGGCTTACAAACTCCTTCCCCTTCCCCTCCCCACAACAGACACCCTGTGAGGTAGGTGGGGCTGAGAGAGCTCTGACAGAAACGGCTCTTTTTCAAGAAGAAGAAGAAGAGATTGTATTTATACCCAGACCTTCACTACCCAAAGGAGTCTCAGAGCAGCTTACAAACTCCTTCCCCTTCCCCTCCCCACAACAGACACCCTGTGAGCTAGGTGGGGCTGAGAGAGCTCTGACAGAAATGGCTCTTTTTCAAGAAGAAGAAGAGATTGGATTTATACCCAGACCTTCACTACCCAAAGGAGTCTCAGAGCGGCTTACAAACTCCTTCCCCTTCCCTTCCCCACAACAGACACCCTGTGAGGTAGGTGGGGCTGAGAGAGCTCTGACAGAAACGGCTCTTTTTCAAGAACAGCCCTGACAGAACTATGGCTTGCCCAAGGTCATCCAGCAGCTGCAAGTGGAGGAGTGGGGAATCAAACCCGGTTCTCTCAGATTAGAGTCCACGTACTTAACCACTACACCAAACTGGCTCTCAAAGAAACAAACACAGCATCTCAGTACCTCGGTAACTGAGGGCAACAATGTTATTGTGGTTATCTAATTATATCATAATGCCCCTGTATAAATTGATGGTGTGACCTCATTTGGAATACTGTGTACAATTTTCTGGTCACCACACCTGAGAAAGGATATTATACAGCCAGTATCATAATGCCCCCCTTATAAATCAATGGTGCAACCTCATTTGGAGCACTGTGTACAGTTCTGGTCACCACACCTCAAAAAGGATATTGTAGCATTGGGGAAAGTGCAGAAAAGGGCAACCAGAATGTGTCCCGGTTCACCGGCCCTGGGACGATCCCTCCCACCCCCGGAGGCATACCCGCACCTCGACTCACCCCAGAAGTGGCGGACGAGCTGGGGAGAGTCAAAGTCAAATACCTTTTATTGACATACAATATTAAAATAAACATTTCCCAGTATTAATACAATCCTATAGAGATTATAAAATGGATAATCGTGGTAAACCATTCCAAGGATGTGTCAGGCCTATAATATACCTCAAGTTGATAGATTTGACCATACAGAAGATAGCTGAGTTGTACAATAAATTGAAATCTAAACTTTTAAACTTAAGTTTTTTTAAAATTATAAATTAAGAATCATTAATATGCTCAGAGTCATTCTTTCATTTTATAAAACCATGAAGAAACGTAGCGGTCAGTTTAATGATCTCCGGGTCTCGTGAAGGAGGGAGATAATGTACCTTGTTTCTATCCGGTTGGCCTACTACCAACCAAAGGGGGGCTTCTATAAATTCCACTCGAATGTCATTTAACAATTTACAGTGTAAGAGTACGTGCTCAACCGTTTCTATTCTATTACATTCACAAAACCTGACTGAATAAGGAATTTTCTTATATCTCCCCTCAAGAATAGCAGAGGGGATAACGTTAAAACGAGCCAACAAATAAGCTCTACACATTTGCGGTGAAGTCAGGCAGAAAAAGTAATATGGTAAAACACCAGAAAGGGGATAGGCCCATCTTACTGAGGAAGCTGGGGAGAATCGACAGCAAAGCCCCCACAAAGGACTCGGTGTGATGGGGCGACTCCCAGGGCCCAGGCCAGAAGTATACCACTGGCAGGGTGAGGCCTGCCCAGCGAACCCCGTGGCGTCCCTCCCTTGAGAGGCGTGACTCAGGCCCCACGGGGTAAAAACAGAAGCCGGCTGAGGCACCTGGCGACGCCAGCGGCGTGGCCCCAGGCCGAGAAGGCCACCGCCGGCCCACCACTGACCACACCCCAGACGGCCGGGGAGCATCCTGGCATATAAATGGGGGTGGGGCCAGACGGGGGAGGAGGGAGACGGGGAAAATGGGCGCCGCTGGCAGGAGAGTGGGGGGAATAAAAAGAGGGGCTCTTGGAGAGGACCAGGGAGGAAGAATGTGAGAAGGAGATACTATGCACGACGGCTAGAGAGAGAGCAAAGGGGCGAGTGATCTCCAGCCGATGGGGCAGAGGTACCTGAGGGGTGCTGCTAACCCCGTTCCCTGCTGTTCTGAGGTCCTATCACAGCTCCGTTTTGTGAACCCACCCCGACTGCCAGCGCAACCCAGCCAGACGCCACGGCCACCAGTGGACACCCCCCCCCCCCGGCACCCAGGTGAGGCTCACCACATGGACCCCCCCCCCCCGGCACCCAGGAGAGGCTCATCACAGAATGATAAAAGGATTGGAACACTTTCCCCATGAAAAAAGCTTAAAATGCTTGGGGCTCTTTAGCTTGGAGAAACGACAACTGAGGGGTGACATGATCGAGGTTTACAAGATGGAGCAGGTAGAGAAAGAGGTCATTTTCTCCCTTTCTCACAATACAAGAACTCCTTGTGGGCACTCAGTGAAACTACTGAGCAGTTGGGTTAGAACAACAGATAAAAGGAAGTACTTCTTCACCCAAAGAGTGATTTAACATATGGAATTCACTGTGACAGGAGGTGGTGGCAGCTACAAGCATGGCCGGCTTCAAGAGGGAATTAGATAAGGGTATGGAGCAGAGGTCCATCAGTGGCTATTAGCCACAAGGTGTCGATAGGAACTCTCGGTTTGGGGCAAGTGATGCTCTGTATTCCTGGTGCTTGGGGGGGGGTCAATAGTGGGAGGGCTCCTAGTGTCCTGGCCCCACTGGTGGACCTCCTGATGGCACCTGGTATTTATGGCCACTGTGTGACAGAGTGTTGGACTGGATGGGCCGTTGGCCTGATCCAACACTGGCTTCTCTTATGTTAGTGCGCCCTGATTGTGTCCCGACTCCCGTTAGTACTCAGGGCTAAAAGAGCTCCTACCAGCTGCTGGGATGCCATATCCCATTGGTGTTGTTCCCGCAGATGGGATACCAGTGGGGGCGAGTCAGGGGGCGTGTTGCTCCAGTGTGAGTCTGCTTCAGCTGCTGCTGGAGCAGTTTCTGTGGCTTCAGGTGCGGGGTTGTCAGGAGCCGGGAGCTCATCCCCAGCAGTACTTAGGTCTTCTGTTGGGGCAAAGTGCTCGGGTTCCAGCAGCAGTCGTGACACCTTTAAAGAAAGCTTAGAAGAGCACTCAAGAGTGGTACCTTCAGAACATCTCCAGCATCCCCCCTTTCTGCTAGCCCTCTCCTGCTGTATACCACCAAGCTCCGGCACCTCTTTTTCTACAAAATGACCCCTGGATAGACCAATTGGCTGTCTCAGAATTAATGCTTCTTCAGTATTAATTTAGGGGGGAGGAATTCCATGCCATCTCTACAGAGATGTAGAATCATGAATCACACAGAATTGGATGGGGCCACACAGGCCATCTAGTCCAACCCTTTGCTCAATGCAAGATCAGCCTTGAACATCCCTGACAAGTGTTTGTCCAGCCGCTGCTTAACCTTCTTCTTCTTCTTCTTCTTCTTCTTCTTCTTCTTCTTCTTCTTCTTCTTCTTCTTCTTCTTCTTCTTCTCAGAAGTGGAGATTTTTTGAAGATGGGTGTGTTGGCGGATGACCAAAAGATAGTCATATGTATGAGAAACTAGTAAGGAGCATGAAATGGAATCAGGCATTAACAGTTTTTACTTGTGTACTACACCAAAAAAGCAGTCTGAGATGTACTTCTAACCAGGAGTTAACTGACCTGATATAGGAAGCCTAAGTAGAGCAAGTGTGATATAGTGGTTAAGAGCGGCAGGACTCTAATCTGGGAAAACCGGGTTTGATTCCCCACTCTTCCACGTCAGGCCAGCTGGGTGACTTTGGGGCAGTCACAGTTCTCTCAGAGCTGTTCTCTCCAGAGCAGTTTCTGTCGAGAGCTCCCTCAGCCCCGCCTACCTCACAGCGTGTCTGTTGTGGGGAGGGGAAGGGAAAGGAGATGGTAAGCTGCTCTGAGACTCCAAGGGAAGGGTGGGGTATAAATCCAACTCTTCTTCATCATCATCTACAGCTTCTTAAGTGCATACTGATATCTGAATCAGGCCTGACCTGAGTAATCCAAAACTGTTGGGATCCAGTTCCCCGAACCCAACCCAGCTTCACTGCAATCACACGACACCTGTGAGGGATGGCTTCTTCAAAATAAAGGAGAGCTACCAGAGGGGAGGAGAATGACATTTTCCTCATGTCAAAACAGCTCTGGGGGACAGTTATTTCCCCATTTCGGTGTCCGATGTAGAGTATTTTGTATACATTGAATCCAGACCCTGAAAGTGTAGTATGGCTCGTGTTGATGTCCAAGAGAGATTGACCTTCAAGACCTCCATGGTCTTGACCTCCCTTTCACCTCTACGGCTGTGATGTTTGATCCTCCAGTTTCAACACATAAGAGAACATAAGAGAAGCCAATGTTAGCTTAGGCCAAAGGCCCATCCAGTCCAACACTCTGTCACACAGTGGCCAGAAATACCAGGGGGCATCAGGAGGTCCAGCAGTGGGGCCAGGACACTAGAAGGCCTCCCATCAGCTATCTGAAGGTCTCTCATTACTGCCAATGACTCCACCCTTTCTCCCTCGCTGTCCTTTATGCCTTGAAATTCCCTCCCAAACGACTTGTGTGATACCCATCTCATCTCCTTCAAAGCCTTCCACAAAAACCACAGTTTCTGTGAGACCTTTGACATTACCTCCTCTTCGCCTTCCCCTACTCAAACTAAACCCAAGGAAACATTTCTGAAATGAATGTATTTTCTTGACCTGGGAATCTCCACATTCACCTCCCTCATACCAAATATACATTGTAAGCTTGTGTAAAGCATAATGCACATTAGTAAGGTAAAGGTAAAGGTTTGCTTGCTCGAGAACTAGTCGAATCCGACTCTAGGGGGCGGTGCTCATCTCCGTTTCCAAGCCAAAGAGCCAGCGCTGTCCGAAGACATTTCCGAGGTCGTGTGGCCGGCATGACTAAATGGCAAGGCACACGGAACGCTGTTCCCTTCCCACCGAAGCAGTACCTATTTATCTACTTGCAATTTCTTGCTTTCAAACTGCTGGGTTGGCAGGAGCTGGGGCCAGAGACGGGAGCTCACTCCGTCACGCAGCTCACTCGGGTCTCGAACTGCTGAACTACCGACTTTCCAGTCTGCAGTTCTGCGTCTTAACCTCTGAGCCACCGAGGCCCCACATTAGTAGCACTGTACAAATAACAAACTATAACGACAGCCTTGTTGGCCTTCAGTTCCTCGGGAGCTGAGACGCTGTTTGTTTCCTGTTGTATATTGCACCAGGATTTCTTTACTAATAAGGCATTAAAAGAAAACAAACGATACACCGTAAAGAAATGATATGAAGTGAACGTTTTAATGATGAATGGTCATAGGGCAAGGCGGACGCGATGACTAGACAATTCAGCCATCAGCTTCTCACTGCTAAGTGGTGTCGTCCCATCATTTTACAGTCTTCTCCATGGTTTTCAGGCCATTGTTGACAGGCGCTTTGTCTTCCAGATGCTCACACTTGGGAGCACTTGGGTTGCAGGGTTCCACACGCTTGGGACCACGTGGGTTGCAGGGATCCTCACACTTTGAACCACGTGGGTTGCAGGGATCTTCACACTTGGGACCATGTGGCTTGCAGGGCTCCACAGACTTGGGGCCATGTGGCTTGCAGGGATCTTCACACTTGGGACCACATGGGTTGCTGGACTCCACACACTTGGGGCCACGTGGGTTGCAGGGCTCCACACTCTTGGGGCCACATGGCTTGCAGGGATCTTCACACTTGGGACCACATGGGTTGCTGGACTCCACACACTTGGGGTCACGTGGCTTGCAGGGATCTTCACACTTGGGACCATGTGGGTTGATGGGCTGCCAGTTTGGTGTCGTGGTTAAGTGCGCGGACTCTAATCTGGAAGAACGGGGTTTGATTCCCCACTCCTCCAGTTGCACCTGCTGGATGACCTTGGGCAGGCCATAGTTCTGGCACAGCTGTTCTTGAAAAAGAGCGGTACTCTCTCAGCCCCAACTACCTCACAGGGTGTCTGTTGTGGGGAGGGGAAGGGAAAGGAGTTTGTAAGTCGCTCTGAGACTCCTTTGGGTAGTGAAGGGCGGGGTATAAATCCAATCTCTTCTTCTCCATCTTCTTCCACACGCTTGGGGCCACGTGGCTTGCAGGGATCTTCACACTTGGGACCATGTGGTTTGCAGGGATCTTCACACTTGGGACCATATTGGTTGCTGGGCTCCACACACTTGGGGCCACATGGCTTGCAGAGCTCTACACACTTGAGGCCACCTGGCTTGCAGAGATCTTCACACCTGGGACCATGCGTGTCACAGGGATTTTCACACTTTGGACCACATAGGTTACAGGGCTCCACACACTTTGACCCACATGGGTTGCAGTGCTCCTCAGACTTGGGAGTGCACGGGTTGCAGGATTCCTCACACATGGGACCACGTGGGTTGCAGGACTCTTCACACATGGGACCATGTGGGTTGTAGGTCTCCACACATGTGGGACCACATGTATTGCAGGGTTGCTCACACTTGGGAGTGCATGGGTTACATGGCTCCACACACTTGGGAGCAGATAGGTGGCAGGGCTCCTCACATTTGGGAGTGCATGGGTGGAAGGGCACCACGCACTTGGGAGCACATGGGTGGCAGTGCTCCACACAGTTGGGAGCACATGGGTGACAGCCCTCCACACACTTGGGAGCATATGAGTGGCAAACCTTCACACACTGGCGAGGAGGACATTGGTGGCAGGGCTCGACACACTTGGGAACACATGGGTGGTGGGTCTCCATACCCATAGCAGATGGGTTGTAGGACTCCTCACACCTGGGAACACATGGTTGGCAAACCACACACTGGCGAGGACAACATGGGTGGCAGGGCTCCACACCCTTGGAAGAACAAGGGTGGAAAACTTTCACACACTGGCAAGGAGGAAAGGAGTGGCCAGGCTCCACACAGTTGGGAACAGATGGGTGGCACACGTTCACACACTGGCAAGGAGGACATGGGTGGGAGAGAGGCTCCTCACACTTTGGAGCACATGGGTTGCAGGACTCCACGCAGTTGGGAGAGCATGTCTTCACACATGGAGAGCATGCCACACATGGAGGAGGAAGGCAAGGCTGCTTACATTGTTGTTGATAGCAAGACATCGTTGTTTTCTTCAGTGATGGAACCTGGAATGCATTAGAAAAATTAAACATGCCTCCATGCCTCAAGTTCTATGAACCCCACCAAGTGTCTGCCCAGGAAACCATGAAAACAAACATTCCCCTGCTGCCAAATTGCTCTTAATTTACAACAGAAGTGAGTTATCAGCATAATAAAAGAATGACCAGCCTGCTGGGGTCAGGTTAGGAAAAAGGTCACTGTTTATCTATGTGACTGATTTCATTTTGAAGAGACAAAAATTCCCTCTATCAAAGGCACCTGATAAAATGTAGCAATTTTGGAGATAAGATCAGGATGAGATATTGAAACATAATAGTGTTAGTACTCCAACCCCTCCTCCCACTGAAGGGACAGTTTGGCTTCTGAAAGGAGTACGTCCAAGCGCCCATCACTTAACACCACCCCAAAATGACACGTTCTGGGCACCTGGTCTGAAAAATGGTTCTGGTGTCAGACAAAATGGATGCCAGCAAACACAGGTCAGAGACATGTCTGGGCAGTGATTCTGAATGGTGTGAAGTCATGGGTTTGTCCACTAGTGACTCTGTCCCCACCTTGAAACCATGCACAAGGGCAGGTTTGGTGTAGTGGCGTGGACTCTAATCTGGGAGAACCAGGTTTGGTTCCCCACTCCTCCACATGCAGCTGCTGGTGTGACCTTGGGTCAGTCACAGTTCTCTCAGAGCTGTTCTGGAAAGAGCAGTTCTCGAAAGAGCTCTCTCAGCCCCACCTACCTCATAAGGTATCTGTTGTGGGGAGGGGAAGGGAAAGGAGATTGTAAGCTGCTTTGAGACTCTTCCTCCTCCTTCTATAATGGGTGTCCAGGAAAAGACATTGTTTCACCTTAGCCTAATAGTTTCCCCACCTGGCCGGACCTTCCCTGACCTGTTTACCATAATTATGAAACCGCTTAAAACCTTTCAGCCATCCTTGGTAACTTCCCCATCCTACAACAGCATGTTGTCAAGCGACCATTAGTTACATTCATGCACAATACCATGAGTTTCCCCAGGTCTTTGTCCATTCCTGGGAATGCAATTCAGTCTTTCCCCAACACATTGCTTTACTTCTAGCTGATCCCATCAGGTATTGTTTTATGAGGGCAGTCAAATCAGCATGCCCTCAAGTAGCATTTTGGCCTCTAACTGGCCAAATGTAGCCCCATTGCAGTGTGTGTGTTTGTGCGTGTGTGTGTTCAGTACCATACCTTACACCTGGAGCACCGGCAGTTGTGTCACCTTCTCCTCGGACCTCACCTCTTCTGAACTGGTAACAATAATTCCCCCCAAAACCT
Organism: Gekko japonicus; assembly: GCF_001447785.1. Classification (NCBI taxonomy): domain Eukaryota; kingdom Metazoa; phylum Chordata; class Lepidosauria; order Squamata; family Gekkonidae; genus Gekko; species Gekko japonicus. The sequence continues at coordinate 219,605 of NW_015173726.1, forward strand.
CTTTTTTATTCCCTCTCTTTCCTGTATTTCTAGAAGAGAAAAAGGAGGAGGAGGAGGAAATGAAGAATGAGAAGAAGAAGAAGAAGAAGAAGAGATTGGATTTATACCCCACTCTTCATTTGGAGTCGCAGAGTGCCTTACAATCTCCTTCCCCTCCGCTCCCCACAACAGTGAGGTAGGTGGGGCTGAGAGGGCTCTCTTGAGGACTGCTCATGAGAGAACTGCTCTGAGAGAGCTTGTGAGTGACCCAAGGTCACACCAGCAGCTGCATGTGGAGGAGTGGGGAGTCAAACCCAGTTCTCCCAGACTAGAGTCCATGCTCTTAACCACTACACCATACTAGTAGCTTGTGTGTATTTTTTATCATGTGCATTTATTTCTGCATGTATCTTATTTTATTGTCTTCTCTTTCAATAAAAAGAATCTTTCTTGGTTAAGTGACAGCCTGGTTTATTTCTGAGAGTTTCTCTATGGGAAAAATCCCTGTAAACTTTGGTGTTGATCTCTCTAGTTACTCTCCTCTCCTTCGTTAATTCCCCCAATTAAGAGGAGACAGTCCCTTTGGTCAGCAACAGAGGCTAGCAGATATGACAACAAAATTGTTTAGAAGACAGAAAATCCCAAAGTGCTTTCCTTTGAGCATTTTAAAAGTTTTCGCTTCTTCTAGCCTTATACTTTTAGCTCCTGATCTAAAAGAATTCAGGAAACATTGCCCAGGTATTAAAGGTAAAGGTAAAGGTTCCCTTGCTCGAAAGCCAGTCGAATCGAACTCTAGGGTTGTGGTGCTCATCTCTGTTTCAAAGCCGAAGAGCCAGCGCTGTCTGAAGACGGTTCCGTGGTCATGTGGCCGGCATGACTAAACACCAAGGCACACAGAACGCTGCTAACCCAGGTATTAGCATGTCAAAAAAAAAATCAAGCAGGAAAGATGCACATCAGAAAAAAGAGACTATTTAATCCTCAAATCCTGATCAATAGGGAATAGGCGACGTACCTTTTTGTCAACAGTTAATTCGACTGTATCGGCAGGTCCCAGCTTATTTTTATGGTTTCCTCGAGTAGATCTCTGGAGAGACGAGATATACATTTTTAAAATTAATAATGACGTCACCTTAATTCCGAGGAAGCCTATTGGCCTAACAAAAGTTCGTCTTTTCGTTTTCATTTATTTATTTATTACGGCCCACGACCAAATTCACATCGCAATATAAATCGGCATCAGCCACAGAGATATGTAAAAATAAACATATAGATGAATAAAATATAAGATGTATCAGAAATATAAAAAATATACACTCTAACATCGTCTAACTTGGTTGCATATAATACATATAATGAAGGATTTAAAAAAATTAAAAATTATGCTGCTTCAGTGAAATGTAATCTAGAGTAAAAAGGTAAAGGTAAAGGTTCCCTTGCTCGAAAGCCATTCGAATCCGACTCTAGGGTTGCGGGGCTCATCTCCGTTTCAAAGCCAAAGAGCCAGCACTGTCCGAAGACATTTCCATGGTCATGTGGTCGGCATGACTAAACACCAAGGCACATGGAACGCTGTTCCCTTCCCACCGAAGTGGTACCTATTTATCTACTTGCAATCTCTTGCTTTTGAACTGCTAGGTTGGCAGGAGCTGGAACTAGAGACAGGAGCTCACTCCATCTTGCGGCACCCGGGTCTTGAACTGCTGAACTACTGATCTTCCACAGCCTGCAGTTCAGTGTCTTAACCACTTGAGCCACCGCAGTCCTTAATCTAGAGTACACTCATTAAAATTACAATCTATCGCCTCAACATCAATATGAGAGATCCGGATAGAAAAGTTAGTCTTGTTTCTTCTGACTGACAGTGGGTCTGTCCTTGGTGGAGATCTTTCACGTACTATCGGTTCCCTTTTTTAAAAAGTAAAACCCTCAATGCCTGGTTTTGAACCTTAAGACATCTGCATGCAAGGTCGAAACTCTTAGCAATGAGCCACAATCTGCTTCTTTGGGGGCCTTCCCTGAAAGAAGCTATGTTAGCCGGCAGGGAGAGTACAACATTTTTAGTGGTGGCCACTGAAAATTTAAGCAAGTCAAATTTTTATGAAAGTCAAAATTTTAAGCAAGTTCAAGCAAGTCAATTTTTAACAAATATTGCTGATATATTTCTATACTCCTTTTTCTACATAACCCAAGTAATGCCCAAACACAATTCCATATAAAATAAATCAAAAGCACAACACACTCAACCTTAAAAAAATCCCATTAAAAAAAAATCCCCCTGATGTTCTTCTAGAAACCTCTGCCATGAACTTTTGCCTCGTCTGAAGAGAGGAAGGCGCATCCTTCTTTGAAACATTTGACAGCCGATTCCAAATACATGGCAAACATTCTTAAGACTAAAATCAACCTATTCTCCCTCTAAGCTGAGTTCGTGTCAGCTAGCTCACAGTTTTTTAGCCTCCGGCTCAACCATTTTTGCCTTCGCTCAGGAAGGAGGGCTCCAGAGCAAACTAATTTATGCAGTCACCAAATCGCTCGCTCACAGCTTTAATGTCGGTAGCTCACAGAGTAGAATTTTTGCTCACTAGACCCCTCCTGGTTCCTACAGAGATCTCTTCTTCTCTCAAGTTTAGTTCCAATCAGATCTCTATTCCCACCAGTGTTCCCTCTAAGCTGAGTCAGTGTGAGCTAGCTCACAGTTCCTTAGCCTCCAGTTCACAGATTTTTGCCTTCACTCAGGAAGGAGGGCTTCAGAGCAAACTGATTTATGCAGTAGCCAAATCGCTCGCTCACAGCTTTAATGCCAGGAGCTCACAAAGTAGAATTTTTGCTCACCGGACTCCACAACTTAGAGGGAACATTGGTGCCAACCCAGTCCTCAGATACATACTTAGGAACGGAAAAAGGTCTACTTTTGTAGCCATTGGAAACTGACTTACCAAAATTGCCAAGAAGACCAAAGGAGTAAGCTGTTTCAGAGATGAGGGAGGTGAGGCCTTTTATATGCTTTCCCAATGTCATGAATATGTCAGCTTGGTGCATAAGACAGTCAAGCCGATGATTTGTCCATCAACACTACCACAAATGGATTCTAAAAATTGCCACTGAACATCTGCCCAGTTTCTGGGACCTGTTTTAGCACATACTTGGGATGTACCTCAGATTTCTTTCAACTCTCTCAAGGGGGGGGGGGGAGTCCATCCCATAATGTAAAGTTGGCTTTAAAGCATCTACCATGACCAGGAGGGGTTGTGTGACTCAGTAACAGGGCAGTTGCTTTGTATGCACAAGTTTCCATGTTGAAGCCCTGACTTCATCGAGTTAAAGGAACTGTGGGCAACAGAACTTTCTGAGCCAGAGACCATGGAGAATTCGTGCCAGGTGGACTGGGCAGTGGTGAACTAGGTGGAGAAGAAGAAAAAGAAGAAGAAGAAGAAGAGAAGAGATTGGATTTATACCCCGCCCTTCACTACCCAAAGGTGTCTCAGAGCGGCTTACAAACTCCTTTCCCTTCCCCTCTCCGCAACAGACACCCTTCGAGCAATGTTCCCTCTAAGCAGTGGAGTCTTGTGAGCAGAAATTCTACTTTGTGAGCTACTGGCATGAAAGTTGTGAGCGAGCGATTTGGTTGCTGCATAAATTAGTTTGCTCTGGAGCCCTCCTTCCTGAGCTGAGACAAAAATGGGTGAGCCAGAGGCTAAGAAAATGTGAGCTAGCTCACACTAATTCAGCTTAGTGGGAACACTGCCTGTGAGGCAGGTGGGGTTGAGAGAGCTCTGACGGAAACTGCTCTTTTTCAAGAACAGCTGTGCCAGAACTATGGCTTGCCCAAGGTCATCCAGCAGGTGCAAGTGGAGGAGTGGAGGAATCAAACCCGGTTCTCCCAGATTACAGTCCGCGCACTTAACCACTACACCAAACTGGCTCTCCAAGAAAAAATGGAAGAAAAGGAGAAGACTGGATTTATACCCCTCCCTTCACTACCCAAAGGAGTCTCAGAGCGGCTTACAAACTCCTTTCCTTTCCCCTCCCCACAACAGACACCCTGTGAGGTATGTTGGGCTGATAGAGCTGTGACCGAAACTGCTCTTTTCAAGGACAGCTCTGACAGAACTATGGCTTGCCCAAGGTCATCCAGCAGCTACAAGTGGAGGAGTGTGGAATCAAACCCGGTTCTCCCAGTTCAGAGACCGTGTACTTAACCACAACAGCAAACTGTTATGAGGTGGCTTCATTATATTCCTCATATATGACATTTTATGAATATTACAGCGATGAAAATGCGCACCGGTGAGGTTGCCACCAACAAAAAACCAAAACCACACAACAGCAAAGAGCTATGAAAGGATGGAATGGACATGTTTGCTTCAGATATAATGACGTACTCCAACGGTTCAGTTTTGTTAGAGGAAAGCCTCATTTTCAGGCATATAAACCACTGTCCAAATTTTGATTTTCAGCCAGATTTTATGAGTACCTTTGAAAACACTGTTGACATAAAGTTCTTCAGGAGTGAGGGATGATGGCGGTGGTGAGTACATCTTGTCTCCTGCATTCCAGCATGGAAAAGCAGCATTGAAGTGCAACGCATTGCCCATGAATTCAAACGCTATAGCTGATAGCCTGGAGACCAAGTCCTGTGAGGAAAGGCTGAAGGAGCTGGGTATGTGTAGCCTGGAGAGGAGATGACGGAGTGGTGATGTGGTAACTGTTATGTATTAAAGGTAAAGGTTCCCTTGCTCGAAAGCCAGTCGAATCCGACTCTAGGGTTGCGGTGCTCATCTCCGTTTCAAAGCCGAAGAGCCAGCACTGTCCAAAGACGTTTCCGTGGTCATGTGGCCGGCATGACTAAACACCAAGGCGCACGGAACGCTGTTATGTATTAGGGCTGGAATATTCCAGGACTGGATACCAGAGACTGGCTGAGCTTGGAGCTCTAGAAGAATAGCCCACCAGGACTCTGGAGGTGACCAAAGAGAAACAGAAAGTAATGTTATGTAAACAGCCTACCCTTGGGAGCTGGGTGCATTTGGGTGTGGTTTATGCATGCTATTTAAACAGGGCTATTGCCCTGAGGTTTCAGTCTTGTATCTGCTGAATCACTTAATAAACTAGAGCTGGTCACTGCCATCCGTCTTGAACCCATTATTCAATAATAACCAGGGGTCATTTTGTAGAAAAAGAGGTGCAGGAGCTCATTAGCATAACTTATTTGCATATGCCACACCCCCTGACATCATGGGAAGTGTGTCAGAAGGCAACACCCACCGCTCAGAGCTTGTCCCTGAATAAAACCTGGTTTTAAAGGTGCCACTGGACTGTTTTGGACCAAGGGGCGGGGGGGCCCTCTGTAGCTTACCTGGCTGCTTCTCACTCTGACTGAGGGCTGCTGGGAGCAGGGGGTGGGGCTTGTTGCATGTGCCCGCCCCCTGGGCTCTTTACTGCCGGAACTCCGCTCCTGTGTGCTCCTGCAGGTAATGACCCCTGATAATAACCATCTTCAAGTATTTGAAGGGCTGTCCTATAGACGATGGTACGGAGTTGTTTTCTGTTGCCCCAGAATTTCAGACCAGAACCAATGGGTTGAAATTAAATCAGAATCGTTTTCAGCTAAACTTTAGGAAGAACTTCCTGACAGAGCGGTTCCTCAGGGGGACAGGCTTCCTTGGGAGGTGGTGGGCTCTCCTTCTTTGGAGGTTTTTAACAGAGGCTCGATGGCCATCTGATGGCCATACTGATTGTGTGAACTCAGGCAGATCAGGAGAGGGAGGGCAGGAAGGGTTGCCTCAGTGCTTAGTTCTCGTGGCCGTTTCTTACATGCCCAGGGGAAAGCCGATCACCACCTTGGGGTCAGGAAGCAGTTTTTCTCTAGGCCAGTTTGGCTGGAGATCCTGGAGGGGCTTTCCCCCCCCTTCTGGGCGTGGAGCAGGGGTCATGGGGTGTGTGGAGGGGGGAGGTATTTGTGAGTTTCCTGCATTGTCCAGGGGGTTGGACTAGATTACTCTGGAGGTCCCTTCCAACTCTGTGATTCTATTCTGTGATGAGGTTCATTATGGAGAACTGGTGATCAAGAGAAGCATTTGGTGGGATTTTCTCTCAACAGCATCTTTCGCCACCTGATCTGTTCAGCTCCTCAGCCCAGCAAAGGCATGTGGTGATGAGGACAAATCTCTGCCCCAAGAAAGTTTTGAATCTAACTTTCAAGAACAGACGGAAGGTTTCCCTTGCTCAAAACTGTTTCCTTCTAAGGCAGTATCATATAAAGAAAATATGTATAAGATGTTTTATAGATGGTACTAGCAGTAAAGCCCGTTGTGAAAGCAATACAACGGGATCTAGAAAGAGGCTCTGGGGCAGTGCTCTGGCTTTGGGCAAACAGTGTCAATTTGCTGTGGTGACCTCAGCAAGGTATAATGACAGAGTCCACTGTTTTCTCCAAAGGAACTGATCTCTGCTACCTGAAGAGCAGTTGTAATTGTGAGTGATCTGTAGCCCTCACCTGGAGATTGGCAGCAATTGTTACCCAGGACAAAATGGCTGGTTTGGAGGGTGTAGTCTATGGCATTCTACCTGTCTGAGGTCCCACCCCGCCGCAAACCCCACCCTCTCCAGGCTCCACCCCTCAAATCCCTTCTTCTTTTACACTTTTACTATTTTGGATTGTCAGCTCTGCGTGACCCAGACCTGTCTATCTGACTCTGGAAGGACACTACGAACTGTAAACAAGGGGTCGGATCCAGCAGCATCCTCAGCAGAAGGAGTGTGACTCTTTTATTTATTTGCTTGTTTGTTTTACACAATTTAGGCCGGCAGCGGCTCAGAGATTAAGGCTGTGAGCTGCAGGCCAGAAGATCTGTAGCTTGGCAGTTCGAGACCCGAGTGCCGCGTGACAGAGTAAACTCCCGTCTCTGGCCCCAGCTCCTGCCCAACTAGCTGTTCGAAAGCAAGAAATTGCAAGTAGATAAATAAGTACCGCTTCGATGGGAAGGTAACAGCGTTCTGTGCTCCTCGGTGTTTAGTCATGCCGGCCACGTGACCACCGAGAAGCCTTCGGACAGCGCTGGGTCTTCAGCTTGGAAAGGGAGAGGAGCACCGCCCCCTAGAGTCGGATTTGACTGGCTTTTGAGCAAGGGAAACCTTTACCGTACTTTACCTTTACTTTACAAAATTTACCATATTTCCTTTACCTCCGCAGTACTTTACAACCCTAGGCCCCGGCCACATGTGCCAGAAAACGTGGAGGGGGCATGGCTATTTGCTCTGTCGCATTCTGATATGCCATAATGCGATCAGACATGACGGCGGCACACCGGGGCTTCCTCCTTCGGCACGCACTGCAAAGAGGATGACCCGGGGGAATACCCGCGCGCTGGTGCGATCACACCACGGGAGTCCGTATGCAGCCTGTGGCAAACCATTTGCCGGTAGGTTGTTTCAGGTACTTTTTAAATGCACATCTTTGGCAGCATGCCACGGGTTGGCCACGGGTGCACTAGGCCTCCCAGATGTTCCATTGTGATCGTGTACAGAAAATCCACCTGCCATTCATATGTTTAGCGCGGCAACTTCTCCGTGTGAACGAGGCCCTAATAAAGCTGATACCCAGGGGACCTTTGCGGAGTAGCAACTATATGGGCTAAATGTAGAGGTGCCAACTCCAGGTTGGGAAATTTGTGAACAATTGTGGGTGGATCCTGGCCACACCAGCAGCTGCATGTGGAGGAGTGGGCAATCCAACCTGGTTCTCCCAGATTAGCGTCCATGCTCCTAACCACTACGCCAAACTGGCTCTAAATCTACATTGTAAGCTCCCCAGGACAGCATGTTGTTCTCTGGGTAAAGCATCATCCAAGTTACAACGGGTGCTATAAATAACAACAATAACAGCCAAATGGTTGGCCTCGAATTCCTGAGGTGCTAAGATGCTGTGTTTGGTTTTTAAATGGCAACACTTTCTTATGTCCCTCCAGAATGTAACATAAGAAGAGCTCTGCTGGATCAGACCAGTGAGGCTCCATCTATTCCAGCATCCCTTCTCACACAGGGGCCAACCAGTTCCTCTGGAGGGCCAACAACAGGGCAGAGAGGCCGAGGCCTCCGTAAGAACATCAGAAGAGCCCTGCTGGGTCAGACCAGTGGTCAATCCAGTTCAGCCTCCTGTCTCACACAGTGGCCAACCAGTCCCTCGGGAGAGCCAAGAACAGGGCAGAGAGGCCGAGGCCTTCCCCTGATGTCTCCTCCTGGCACTGGGATTCAGAGGTTTAGCGCCTCTGAATGCAGATGTTCCCCTCAGTCACCATGGCTAGTAGCCACTGATAGACTTATCCTCCATGAATCTACCTAATCCCCCTTTAAAGCTGTTTATTCCCGTGGCCATCTTCTTCACAGTGACCAAGGGATCAAAGGGAAAGGGGAAAAGAAACAGCCAAACACAAAGGAGTGATAGTGAAGTGAATGTTTTAATGATGCGTAGTCACAGGGCAAGGCAGTTTGGAAATCTGGATACAAATGGAAACTCTTCCAGTACGCTTGTGACTGGTGGCACGATTAAGTGGATCTCGGGACCTGAACGAACAAGATCGCTTGTAGTGGAATATTGAGTACTTTTGACCAAGTGAGCTTCTAGCCATTACAGATGCAAGGACATGCTCGGAAGGATGCGGGCGACAGTAAGGAAGATTTCAAACATCACAGGAGTAGGCAGACAAAGTGTTCAAGGCGCCATGCATGTGCCCGTAACTACCACGAGAGGAACACATTTTTCAAAGCTGGTAAAGGTGGGTGGAAACAGGGATGCAAATGAAAAGGCATTACTTTGCAGGATTTATACACGTTACAGAATTTGGTAGATAATTTCGATTCAGCACAGAAGACACACAGCCTTGAGCCTTCACCATCTGCTCTTCTCTTGACCATTCGTGGTTCCCAGGCGATGTCTACATCCTTTCAGCTATTTGCAGATGGAGACACAGGGCTTCGCGCATGGGGTAGAGCATGTTTTCATGCACCGAGGAGCACACGGAGTGACACAGGCTGGAGCACATGGGGAGCAAGCTGGAACACATGATACACAGGCTGGCCCACAGGGTTGAGAACACTGGCATGGAGGGTATGTGTGGCAGGGTTGCACACACTTGGGAGCGCATGGGTTGCAAGGATCCACAAACTTGGGAGCACATGGATTGCAGGGTTGCACACACTTGGGAGCGCATGGGTTGCAAGGACCCACACACTTGGGAGCACATGGGTTGCAGGGCTGCACACACTTGGGAGTGCATGGGTTGCAAGGATCCACACACTTGGGAGCACATGGGTTGCAAGGATCCACACACTTGGGAGCGCATGGGTCGCAAGGATCCACACATCTGGGAGCACATGGGTTGCAGGGATCCACACATCTGGAAGAGCACATCTTCACACAAGAAGGGGGCAGGCAAGGCTGCTTACACTGATGTTGATAGCAAGACATCTTTCTGCTCCTGGATGACGAAGCCTGAAATGCATTAGAAAGATTAAGCATGGATCCATGTCTCCATGTCTCAGGAACCATGAGCCTGACCACGCTTGTGATATCTACCAAGAAAACCATGAGAACAACATTTTTTTTTTTAATGCTGAATTGCTGTAGCCTGCAAGCTCTTAATTTACAGCAGAAGTCAGGCCTCACCCTGCTGGGGTCATGATGAAAAAGTTACTTTGTATCTACATGGTTCAAAGAAATCAAAAGGGATAGTGGATAGTGAAGCCCAAATTCCCCTTATCAAAAGTACCTAAGAAAACGTTAATAGTCATGGGATAGCATTTGGATGAAATAATGGGAGCCAGAGGCGTGACTATGAGACGACAAATTATTCAGAAGGCAGAAAATCATGTTGTTGGTTTTTCCAGTCCCTGTAGCCTGGTGCTATTAACTTCTAAAATAATTCAGTAAACATTGGCCAATTATTAGTGCGCACACACACAAACAAAATCAGTCACGTGAATTAGAAAAAAAGGCTATTTAATCCTTAGATCCTGAACAACAGATAAGACGGATGTAACTTTATTGTCAAGATTTGATTTGAGCGTGTTTGGCAGGCCCCAGTTTATATTTTTGGTTCACCTCAAGCACATGTTTTACCTCACTGGCAGTCTTGAAGCAGCGGCTGGACAAACACTTGTCAGCAGGGGTCATTTCCTGCAGGAGCATACAGGAGCGGAGCTCCGGCAGTAAAGAGCCCAGGGGGCAGGAACATGCAACAAGCCCCACCCCCTGCGTCCAGCAGCCTTCAGTCGGACCACGAGGAGCAAGAGGAAGCCAGGTAAGCTGCAGAGCATCCCCCCCCTGGCCCTCTGGTCCAAAACAGTCCAGTGGCACCTTTAAGACCGTTTTATTCAGGTACAAGCTCTCCCTCCTCTGCAAGGACAGATCTGCACGTTCCCCCCACCCCCCAATAGCTAGCAATCCAAAACAGTCCAATGGAGCCTGAGCGGTGGGTGTTGCCTTCTGACACACTTCCAGTGATGTCAGGGGGTGTGGCATATGCAAACAAGTTATGCTAATGAGCTCCTGCAGCTCTTTTTCTACAAAACGACCCCTGCTTGTCAGGGATGTTCTAGGCTGATCTTGCATTGAGCAGAGGGTTGGATTAGATGGCCTGTATGGCCCCTTCCAACTCTGTGATTCATGATTCTACATCTCTGTAGAGATGCCATGAAATTCCCCCCCCCAAATTAATACTGAAGAAGCATTAATTCTGAGACAGCCAATTGGTCTATCAAAGTCAATCTTTCCTCCTCTGACTGGCAGTAGATCTCCATGGTCTTAAGCGGAGGTCTTTCATACCAATCTACTTATCTGATCCTTAAAAAAAGAGAGGGAGAGATGCCAGGGACTGAACAAGGCAGAAACTCTTATGACTGAGCCAATCTGCCTCTTTGGGTGGTAGGCAGCGGAAGGTATTTTCCGTGGTGGCCAACCCTTTAAGCAGACAAAATCTTTTTTCATTGATTTAATAGATTCCTATCATTCTTCCCCCTTAGAGCCCAAAGAAGGTCCCAAACATAACATTCCCTATACAGTTGATCAGTCACATATCCTGCTAAACCTAAAATAAATAGATTCCCACCAACTATTTTCTAAAATGCTCTGGTGTGAACTTTTTGCCCACGCTTCAGCCTCTGCTTCGTGCATCTGAAGAGAAAGGAACAGCCTGCTTTAGAAAAAGAAGAAGAAGAGGTTGGATTTATACCCCGCCCTTAAGAACATAAGAGACGCCAATGTTGGATCAGGCCAAAGGCCCATCCAGTCCAACACTCTGTTTCACACAGTGGCCAGAAATACCAGGTGCCATCAGGAGGTCCACCAGTGGGGCCAGGACATTAGAAGCCCTCCCACTGTTAAACCCCCCCCCCCCAATCACCAAGAATACGGAGCATCACTACCTTCACTACCCAAAGGTGTCTCAGAGCGGCTTACAAACTCCTTTCCCTTCCCCTCCCCACAACAGACACCCTGTGAGGTAGGTGGGGCTGAGACAACTCTTGACAGAAATTGCTCTTTTTCAAGGACAGCTGTGCCAGAGTTATGGCTTGCCCAAGGTCATCCAGCCAGGTGCAAGTGGAGGAGTGGGGAATCAAACCCGGTTCTCCCAGATTAGAGTCCACGCACTTAACCACGACACCAAACTGGCTTTAACTCATTGACAGCCATTTCCAAAGAGATGGAAGGACCGCAGAAAAATTCTTACATCTAAAACCAACCCACATCTGTGCGTGCCAACCCGATCTTCAGCTGCATATAGCAGACTTTAGAATGGACAAGGTTAGAGGTTTCCAAGCATCAGAAATTCACTCACCCAATTTGCCAACAGGATCAAAGGAGTAAGCTGTTCTAGAGATGAGGGAAAGGAGGACTTTTATACGCTTTCCAGGTGTCCCGAACATGACGGCACGGTGCGTAAGGCAGTCAAGCGGATGATTTGTCCATCAACACTACCACAAATGGCTTCGAAAAATTGCTGCTTGTGAACATCTGCCCTCATTCGGGGACCTGTTCGAGCACATGCTCCGGATGTACCTCAGGTTTGTTCCAGTCCATTCCACAATGTTAAGTTGGTTTAAATGATCTATCATGATCGGGAGGGGTTGCTTGTGACTCTGTGGTAGGACTTGTTTGACATGGAGTGGAAGAGCCCCACTCTGACCTGCAGGCCTTGTTCTGTCTAGCCTGCTGAGGCATCTGGGTGCCAGTGACCACCCAAGGCCTGGCCAATGCCACCCCCCCTGCTTTCCCCAACACCCAGAGGGGCTTTTCTCTCTGCCGACTGTTAGCAGTCAGACCCCTCCTCTCGTTGAGGGCAGTTTATAGCTAAAAAGTAAAGGTAAAGGTTCCCTTGCTCGAAAACCAGTCGAATCCGACTAGGGTTGTGGTGCTCATCTCCGTTTCAAAGCCGAAGAGCCAGCGCTGTCCGAAGATGTTTCCGTGGTCATGTGGCCGGCATGACTAAACACCAAGGCGCATGGAACGCTGTTACCTTCCCACTGAAGTGGTACCTGTTTATTTACTTGAAATTTCTTGCTTTCGAATGGCTAGGTTGGCAGGAGCTGGAACTAGAGACGGGAGCTCACTCTGTCATGCGGCACCTGGGTCTCGAACTGCTGAACTACTGACCTTCCACAGCCTGCAGTTCAGCGTCTTAACCACTTGAGCCACCGCAGCTCCTAGTTTATAGCTAGTAAGCCCCCAAATACCCTTCCCAATAGCATTTTAAATATCATAAATACAATACACTGCCTAGCTCCAAATGAGACAAAATGGATGCCACCGGGAGGGTGCCAGGCAAGGACAAGACTGGACATATTATTTTAAAAAGTGTGAGTCAAGAGCAGCTGACCCACTAACGACCTCCTCCCCGCCGTAAGGAGATGTATACTTCGGGACAAAGGGTTTCCCAAGAAACATATTGCCTCACCTGAATTCATCTTGTCAACTGCCCAGCCTCACTTCCACAACCCATTTACCCTCACTAAGCAACACTTAACACTGTTCACCAGATCTGGCAGCGTTTCCATTCCGGGACTTGCAGGGTCACAAAGCAACCATTAGCATCTTCAGTCCATTCCAGGTAAACCCATCAAGCCTCTCCCAAATCATTGTCCATCTCCAGAAAACCAATCAAGTTATTGTTTTGGGGGTGAGCATGTCAGCAGAGCCTCAGGGAGCATTTTGCCCTATATCTGGAATTCCTAGCCACCAATCAGTGTGTGTGTGTTCTGGGACCTGTACATACATGTCCACTTGTGTGTGGGCCTTCTCCTGTTCTCTGTGAAATGCTGGTCATTTTGCTGCTGCCTCTGTGGACCTCTCTCATTTAGACTGGTAACTGTCGCCTTCCCAAAATCACTTTCCTTCCACTCCTCCCTGTTTTTGGCTTAGCTGGCTTGCATGTTTTAAGTGTGTTGGGGTGTGTGTGTTGCTCATTTCTATTTATTTTTAAATAAAAAGCCTTTCCAGTTGAACATCGGCCTGGTTCATCTGAAAGTTCTTTTAAGGAAAAATTCCCATAAATATCGGTGGAGATCTCAGTTACCTGCCTCTCGCTCTGTCTCCTTTCAGCTAAGTTCCCAAATTAATTAGAAGACTGTCTATTTGGGTAACACCTATCTCTCTCAGTTCATTCACTCACCTTGGTAGGAATTGCCCACTAAGAGGACCAGGGCTCAGTGCTTGCCTTCCCTGCCCTGCCATTCTAAGGCCTTGTTTTGTACATGTGCCCCCCTACAGTATTGTCTGATTACCACAGGGAAGAAGAAGAAGAACAGGAGGAGGAGGAGGAGGAGATTGGATTTATACCCTGCCATTCACTACCCAAAGGAGTCTCAGAGCGTTTCACAATCTCCTTCCCTTCCTCTCCCCACAACAGATCCCTGTGAGGTAGGTGGGGCTGAGAGAGCTCTCTGGAGAACTGCTCTTGAGAGGACAGATCTGAAAGAACTTGTGACTGACCCAAGATAACACTAGTAGCTGCACGTGGAGGAGGAGTGGGGAATTAAACCCGTTTCTCCCAGATTAGGGTCTGTGCTCCTAACCAGTACACCAAACAGGATAGCTTAGTGCCTTGTGGGCCTTTGGAGGAGTATCCACTCACCAAGTAACTCCCCTTCTCCTGCTTCATGTTACTCCTTTTAAAACAGCTTGCCTGGAACAATGAAGGTTTATGTGGTACGGAGAACTGCTAACAGCTTTAAGCACTGTATGACGCTTTCACTTTCTTTGGTCATCGGGTTTTATGGTACCTTCTGCATAGATTTATGGCCATTCAGGGGTGACTTCACAGTCAGTACCGTATTGGCCCGGTATATTTGAATGTGATTTTGAGCTGCACCTTTTCCTCAGTGATGAGAAAATGTGGAGCGAATGTCAGATGCAGAACCAGCCTGAGAAAGGGATCCAAAAGGAAAGTGTAAAACATGATTCCTCGGTCCCTCCCTCTGTACATGCCCCAGTGAATGTTCACTTAAGGAAGGCTGTTTACCATATAAGGTTACTGTGGTTCTAAAGAGCCAGTTTGGTGTCGTGGTTAAGTGCGTGGACTCTAATCTGGGAGAACCGGGTTTGATTCCCCCCTCCTCCACTTGCAGCTGGCTGGATGACCTTGGGCAAGCTGTAGCTCTGATAAGAGCTGTTCTTGAAAAAGAGCAGTTTCTGTCAAGAGCTCTCTCAGCCCCACCTACCTCACAGGGTATCTGTTGTGGGGAGGGGAAAGGAAAGGAGTTTGTAAGCTGCTTTGAGACACCTTTGGGTAGTGAAGGGCGGGGTATAAATCCAATCTCCTCCTCCTCCTCCTCTTCTTCCTCCCCCCATACCCTCTAGTTT
>NW_015173726.1:234462-241863 GCF_001447785.1 Gekko japonicus
CCCCCGAAGTCTTCTAGGACCTTAAGTCTTCCAAAACTTTGTTCCCTGCTTAGTGTCAGATTTCTAGCTGGACAGGGTGCATGGGAGACATAACCATCTCACTGTATCTCACCATGCCTATCATTTACATTTTTAAACCCTTGGTGGGTTAGGCTGGTGAGGAAATGATTCTCCCCTTTTCCCTCTATTCTCCCCAAAACAGAGAAAAGGTGAAGGTTTTCCTCAGTTAAACCTTCCAAAGACAACGGTATTTCTCCACACCCTGACATATTCAACTTAAAGGAACTGTGGGTAGCAGAACTTTCTTGGCCAGAGATGGTGGCAAATTGCTGCCGGGTAGAGTGGACAGTGGTGAACTCGGAAGACCAAGTATCTACTTTGATATGAGGTACCTACGTTATGTTCTCAGGAGAAAGAACACTTTATGAATACTGCAAAGTTGAAAATGCATCGTGAGTAGGTTATCACGAAAACAAACACTCCCCTCCCCAACCCACAATGCACCATGCAAGAAGAGAGTGAACATGTTAGCACAAGTTACAATGACTTACGCTCCAATGACACAGTTTTACTAGAGGATGGCCTAATCTTTTAGCACCTAAAACACTCCCCATATTTGACTTTCACAGTGATTTTGTGGGCATCTGTGAAAAAATTCAGGCAAGTCGCAGAACAAAGTTTAAGGAATTAGATAAGCATATGGAGCAGAGGTCCATCAGTGGCTCTTAGGGGCTCTGGGGCAAGTGATGCTCTGTATTCTTGGTGCTTGGGGGGGGGTCAACAGTGGGATGGCTTCTAATGTCCTGGCCCCGCTGGTGGACCTCCTGATGGCACCTGGTATTTCTGGCCACTGTGTGACACAGAGTGTTGGACTGGATGGGCCTTTGGCCTGATCCAACACTGGCGTCTCTTCTGTTCTTATGTTCTTAAGTCCAGTGGCACCTTTAAGATCAACAACGTTTTATTCAAGGCAGGGCTTTTTTTCTGGGGGAACGTGCCGGAACTGAGTTCCGGAACCTCTTCGACAACATTCTTTCAAAAATCTTTAAAAGAAAACTTCATTTCCCTCTTGAGAGTTTCAGCACAACTTTTTCAAAAAAAGAGTGAGAGAGAGATACAGTGAAACAGGATTTCCTCAAGTGAGCTTGCACACGAAAGTGTATACCTTGAATAAAACTTTGTTGGTCTTAGAGGTGCCACTGGACTCAAACTTTGTTCTCAGAGGGAGTTTGGTGTAGTGGTTAAGTGTGCGGACTCTAATCTGGGAGAACTTGGTTTGATTCCCTACTCCTCCGCATGCAGCTGCTGGATGACCTTGGGCAAGCCTTAGTTCTTTCAAGAGCTGTTCTCTCAAGGGCAGTTCTCAAAAGAGCTCTCTCAGCCCCACCTGCCTCACAGGGTGTCTGTTGTGGGGAGGGGAAGGGAAAGGAGTTTGTAAACTGCTCTGAGACCCCATGTGAAGGGTGGGGTAGAAATCCAATCTCTTCTTCTCTTCTTCTTCTGTAAAAAAATATTGTTGATGTGAGTTCTTCAGGAAGAAGGGATAATTGAGATGGTGACGGATATATCTTGTGTCCAGCGTTGAATGTGTCAACATCCATTTCCTTTTGAGAGTGTTAGTACAAACCTGAGATACATCCAAAGCATGTGCTAAAACAGGTCCCCAAATGAGGGCAGATGTTCACATAGCAGCGCTGATGGACAAATCATCAGCTTGACTGCCTTACGCACTAAGCTGTCATGTTCAGGACACTCGGAAAGCGTATAAAAGTCTTCCCTTCCCTCATCTCCTGAACACCTTACGCCTCTGATCTTCTCGGCGAGTTGGGTAAGTGGATCTCCGATGGCTTCAGAAGCCTACCTTGGCCCATTCGTAAGTCTGCCACGTAGGGTTGCCAAGT
The DNA here is from genome assembly GCF_001447785.1 of Gekko japonicus. Lineage (NCBI taxonomy): Eukaryota > Metazoa > Chordata > Lepidosauria > Squamata > Gekkonidae > Gekko > Gekko japonicus. The sequence continues at coordinate 236,364 of NW_015173726.1, forward strand.
CCATCTTCCACCCCCAGTGGGGGACTTTGGAGGCGTTCATTCCTGGAGGGGTCGGAATGCCCCCCCCACCTGCCCGTGTGCCGGATCTCCAGAAACGGCAGTTCCCTGCAATTAAAGGAGCCGGCATTTCGCTTTTCAATGCAGGAGCCGGTGTTTCCCCTTTAAGATCACGAAGCTGGCATTTCCCTGAAAGCTTGCGGAGATCCGGCTTGGGATGAAACATGGCTTCCACACACTTAAAGGGAGAGAGATGGGTGGCTGTGGGTGTTGGGGGTTGGTAGAACTCCCCCCCCCCAATATGGGGGACCCCTGGCAAACCGGGGGGTTTGGCAACCCTATTGCCACATAAGTCAGAAGATTGGGTTGGCTTGGCCTATGCAGAATGGGTTGGTCTTAGTCCTAAGAATGTTTTCTGTGCCCTCTCCATCACTCAGAGGTCATTTCTGGGGGGGATCGCGGGGGATTGCAGTTCCCCCGGGTGAGGTACGGGGAGCGGGGCACATGACGAAGCCCCACCCATGCTTCCGGCCACCCCACTTCCGGCCCTCATTCAGCCAGGAGGAGGCAGGAGAAGAGGGAGGGTAATTTGCTTCTTCCCTGCCTCTCCCCACCCCTGCCTGCCTGGGGCCAGGGAGGGCCTTCACGGGGCTTCCTTGCTCTCCCGCCGGCTTTGCAGGTCCACCGCCAGGCCCCTCATAGCGCTCGGCAGTGGAGCTGCAAGGCTGGTGGCGGCGACCGGGACCGTTGGGGGCAGGGTGTGTGGCCTTATGACACACTTCCAGTGATGTCAGGGGGTGTGGCCTTATGACACACCTCCGGTGATGTCAGCGGGTGTGGCATATGCTAATGAGTTATGCTAATGAGTTCCCCTAGCTCTTTTTCTACGAAACGACCCCTGCCATCACTTGTTGGAATGGGCTTTCTAATGATTTGAAGAATCATGTGTCCTTACCTTTTTTAGTTTAGGAAAAAAGTTCACAGTAGAGCTTTTTAGAAAAACTTTTTGGGGATGTTTCTTACACGCCCAGGGAAATGCTGATGGCCACTGTGGGGTCAGGAAGCAGTTTTTCTCCAGGCCAGTTTGGCTGGGGATCCTTGAGGGTTTTTGTCATCTTCTGGGCATGGAGCAGGGGTCAATGGGGGTATGGGGGGGAATTGAGAACTTCCTTCATTGTGCAGGGGGTTGGACTAGATGACCCCGGAGGTCCCTTCCAACTCTATGCTTCTATATTTATTTAGGTTTAGCATGATGTGTTACTGGTTGATCATGTATGGGATGATATGTTTAAGGTCTACTCTGGGCATTTTGGAAAAGAAGTATAAGACAAGACAGATTCGACCGACCGATTAAGAATTAAGGCTATTCCCTTCTGAATTTAGGACATATATACTACATCTCTCCAGAGATGTCCTCGAGGTATGCTGTGAAAATAAGAAGGGGGCTGCCAAACTTATTGGAATTAAATGTTGACAAAAGAATTACATAAATATGCCCTGTTAAAACCAGAATTGTTCCTTCTTAATATGATACCAGAAGTGTATGAAAAAATAGATAAAACTTTTGCTGATTCATGGTGTAACTGCTGCCAGAATTCTCTACGCCAAATATTGGAAAACAGATAAAGTACCAGACAGGGCAGAATTTATAGAAAAAAATGTTTAATGTTGCTGAAATGGATAAATTAACAACTATGTTCAAAGGGAAAGAAGAATCCTTTTTTGAAAAAAGCTGGAGAAAGATGAATAATTGGATGAATCAAAGCTTGAAAGGTTAGGCTAAAAAGACCTGTTTGATACTGTGACACAATGCTGGGGGAAGCTTCTCCTATGATGAGCATTTTTTTAAATAATTGAATGTGTTTTATTCGTTATAATGAAAATTCAATAAAAAGTTATTTTTAAAAAATATGCCCTGTTGTTCAGGATTTGAGGATTAAATAGTTTCCCCCCCAAAAAAATGTGTCTTTCAGTCTCTCTCTCCACATCGCCCCCCCCCCCCCCCCCGGTATGCTAACAACTAGCCAATGTTTGCTTGATTTATTTTACCTAGCAGCTCAGAGCATCAGGCTACAGTGATTTCAAAATTTTGCAATAGTTGCTTTTACAGGGAAAGCACTCTGCAGTTGCTTTGCGGTTGCCTTTCTAACAATTTGTCGTCGTATATGCAGGCCTCTATATCTCATTATGTCACCCATGATTGCTACATTTTCTTATTTACCTTTTATTTTTATATTTTTTAAGTACCCATAGGTACACTTATATTAATTTTTTTTTAATCTACAACAAACAAATCTACACACTACAAACAGGCACTCTACTACACAGAACGTATATACCAAGAGTGAAGTTACATTATATGCTTATATGCAATTACTTAATTAATAAAAACGCTATATCAAATACTTTCCATTCTTCTATCGTCTGTGTTCTCAAGTCCATTGCACTATCCTTGCCTAATCTTCTATTACATTTGCATTATACCAATCATAAATTTTTTTCCATGTCTTTTGAAATGTCCACTCTTTACTTAATCTCATTTCTAGAGTCAGTTTATCATTTTCTGCTGTTTCAAAAAGTTTATTCACAAACTCCTCTTTCGTTGGTATCACCATAGTTTTCCAATATTTGGCATATAAGATTCTTGCCGCTGTCATCATATAAACAGTCAAAAACCTATTCTCTTTTTCATAATCCTTTGGAAATATATTCAACAGCAAGATCTCTGGAAGTTTGGGCTTCACTAACCATTGTCCTTTAGGTTCCTTTGAACATTAGTCAAGCATGTCTATAAGAATTAACTTTCTCTCCTTACCTGACCACAGCAGGCTGACCACTCTTTTATTATGCTGACAATTAGCTGCTGTTGTAAATTGAGAGCTGCAGGCTAGCCTGTGCCTTGGTTTCTAACACTTTGCCGGCCCGTTGGTTATTAACACCTAGCCTGCGCTACGGGAAAATCTTGAACAGATTGATTTTTAGATGGTACACTGACATACACCATCTTGAATAACTATCCTCATCACTTTATGGATTTTTTAAAATAATGAATTGTTCTTGTATGTTTTTATGTGTTTTAACTGTATTAATGCATTGCCTGTGAGTCGCCCTGAGTCTGCATTGTGGGGAGGGCGAGGTATAAATATGATCAATCAATCAATCAATCAATATAGCAGTTCAGCAGTTTTGGAAATGTTTGTTTTCATGGCTTCATTGGTGGATCTCAAAGCTGTGGTGAGGTTCGTGGTTTCTGAGATGAGGATGCATGATTAATCTTCTTATTGCATTCCAGGCTTCATCATCCACAAAAAGAAAGATGTCTTGCCACCAGCACCAGTGTAAGCAGCCCTGCCTGCCTCCTCCATGCGTGAAGACATGCTCTCCCAAATGCGTGGATCTCTGCAACCCATGTGCTCCCAAGTGCATGGAGCCCTGCGACCCATGTGCCCCCAAGTGCAAGGATCCCTGCCATCCATGTGCTCCTAAATGTGTGGATCGCTGCCACCCATGTGCTCCGAAGTGCATGGACCCCTGCCACCCATGTGCCCCCAAGTGCGTGGAGCTCTGCCACCCATGTCCTCCTCGCCAGTGTGTTGAGGTTTGCCAGCCCCGGTGTCATCAACCCTGTGAGCCAGCCGGTGTTCTGTGCGCTCCACCTTGCTCCCCATGTGCTCCGGCCTGTGCAGCTCCATGTGCTCCTCAGCGTGTGGAACTGTGTGCTAAAACATGCACGGAGCCCTTTGTTTCCGAGTGTCAATAGCCAAAACCATGTCAGCGTCACCGGCAAACCGTGAATGGCCAGGCGAAAAATGGATGGCGAAAGGCACGGGGGACTGTGGGGATTCTGCGCTGGATCAACATTCCGCAACAAATTCTTCAATGTGAATAAATCACGCAAACCAAGGCCTCTTCATTTGCATCACTCTTTACACCTTCCTTGCTTGCTTTGAAATATTTGTTCCTCTCTGGGCAGTTGTGGGGCACTTGGAACACCTTGACCGATTCCCCACAAGCAGCTGTGCCGCTATCGCTATTCCGTTTCCTCTGGTTGTATTGGTCAATTTCACACTATACACTGCGCGGCCACATTTTCATAGAATCATAAAATCGTAGGATGTTAGAGTTGGAAGGGACCTTGCAGGTCATCTAGTCCAGCCCCCTGCACTCTGCAGGAGCATAGCCAAAAGAGAGCCCTACAACATTCCCGAAAAATGGTTGTCCAGCCTCCGCTTGGAAATGTCCAGCAAAGGAGCATCCACCACCTCCCGAGGCAGTCTCTTCCACTGCTCAACCACTCTTACAGTCAGGAAGTTTCTCCTGATATTTAGCTGGTAACGACTCCCTTGTAATTCCCACCCATCTGGAGCAAGAGAGAATGGATCTGCTCCATCTTCTACATGACGACCCTTCCGATACTTGAAGTCTGCAATCATGTCCACTCTCAGCCTTCTCTTTCCCAGGCTAAACAGACCCAACTCTTTCAGCCTTTCCTCCTAAGACTTGGATTCCAACCCTCTCACTGTCCTGGTTGCCCTCTTCTGGACACGCTCGAGCTTGTCAACATCCTTCCTCAAATGTGGTGCCCAAAACTGGACACAGCACTCCAGGTGAGGCCTGGCCATAGCAGAATAGAGCGGAACGACCACCTCCCATGAGGTAATTTTGACCTGCATCTCCCACTGATTTTCCCCATGTCTTCTTGATCCTCAAAAAACAGGATTGAGAAGACACAGGGGAAATCGAGGGGAAATGCGGGTCAAAATGCAGCCGTGCAGCGAATAGTATGAAATTGACCAATACGGCTGGGGGAGATGGAAGAGCGACAGTGACACAGTTGCATGTGGGGAACCGGTCCTTGACTACCATTTCCTGTGATGTTTGAAATGTTACTTGCTCTTGCCCACGTACTTCAAAGTAGATCCTTGCAGCCATGTTGGCTAGAAGCTTGCTTGGTCAAGAGTACTGGTCATTTCACCTGAAAATTTGTAATTAGTATTGGTCCCAAGATCCACTTTATTATGCTCCCAATAATATGTGTACCTGAAATGTTTCAGTTTGTACCCACCTGTCCAACCTGTCTTGCCCTATGGCTATTCATCATTAAAATGTTCACGTCAGATCACTTCTTTGTGGTGCATCTTTTTGTTTCCTTTGATCTCTCACTCTCTGTAAGGAGGTCCTCGTGGGATATAAGAAGGCCTTGCAATTTAAAGAACAGACAAACACAGCATCTTAGCACCTCCAGGACTTAAAGACAACAGTATAGATTCAGGTGGGGAACGTTGTTGGTCTGAAGCAGGAGAATAAATTTTGAGTCCAGGGCACCTTTAAGACCAACAAAGGTTTATTCAAGGTATGTACTTTCATGTACATGCACACTTCATCAGATACATTGAGGTAGAAGTTCAGTTCAAGTCTATCTATCTATCTATCTATCTATCTATCTATCTATCTATCTATCTATCTATCTATCTATCTATCTATCTATCTATCTATCTATCTA
>NW_015173726.1:241905-242833 GCF_001447785.1 Gekko japonicus
GATATATAGAGATAGAGATAGATAGATGATAGATGATGGATAGATAGATGGATGGATGGATGGATAGATGATAGATGATAGATAGATAGATAGATAGATAGATAGATAGATAGATAGATGATAGATAGATAGATAGATAGATAGATAGATAGATAGATAGATGATAGATAGATAGATAAATAGATAGATATAGATACGTAGGCAGATGCCTCTATATAGGTGAACAGCAAATTAGCATACAGCTTAATGCAGATGTTTTGACATATGAAGGAGATGAAGGTTTGGTTTTATACCCCACCCTTCACTACCCGAAGGAGTCTTAGAGTGGCTTACAATCACTTTCCCTTCCTCTCCCCACAACAGATACCCTGTGAGGTAGGTGGGGCCGAGAGAGCCCTGAGAGCAGTGACTGACCCAAGGTCACCCAGCTGGCTACATGTGGAGGAGTGGGGAATTGAACCCAGTTCTACAGATTAGAGTCCACCGCTTCTAACCACTACACCAAACTGGCTGTATGCTTGTTTGCTGTTGTCATTTGCTGTTTGTATGCTGATGCACTGTTCACCTATGTAGAGGCATCTCTCCTATATTATAAAAGGGTTTTGGGTGCCAGAATTCTAAAATGCGCCCCGTTAGTGTATGGGCGGCAAAATTGCCACTCAGAAGACGGCTGCGATGACTGGCTCCCTCACCGAACCTGGCCTGCCATTGGCTGGGTGGCTGGGAGGGGAGGGAGCCAGTCATCGCAGCAGCCAGCGTCTTCTGAGTGGCAATTCTTTCCGCTCAGGCCGCTGAACGGGGCCGTCAGGCCCCATCCGGCGGATCCCCCCGAAAACGTCCCCCCCCCACCCACCTCAGGCCGCAGCAGCCGCCGGCCTTCAAAGACCCCCCCCAAAACCCAGCCTGGCCGACGGAGGCAGCAGCCTCC
>NW_015173726.1:244852-258334 GCF_001447785.1 Gekko japonicus
CCCAGCCTTTCCCCGCCCCAACCCCCTCCAGGCTTTCCCCGCCCCCACCCCATTCCAGGCTTCCCCCCCAACCCACTCCAGGCTATCCCCCCAACCCACTCCAGGCTTTCCCAACAAACCACTGTCAGCTTCCCCCCCCAACCCACTCCAGCCTTTCCCCGCCCCCCCCAACCCACTCCGGGCGGCGATCGGAGGTGGGAGGTGTCTGCATGAGCCGATTTAATGTTTAAAAATTTTTATTGCCGTCATTATACATATGACAAACAAGAAAATTATGACATCTAACTCCTCCAGAGAAAACAGTGGACTATGTCATTATACCCTGCTTAGGTCACCACAGCAAATTGACCCTGTTTGCCCAAAGCCAGAGCACTCCCCCAGAGCCTCTTTCTAGATCCCGTTGTATTGTTTTCACAACGGGCTTTACTGCTAGTCTATCTATATTTATGAAGTGTTAACTTCCATTTCAATGTATCTGAGGAAGTGCACGTGAAAGCTCATACCTTGGATAAACCTTTGCTGGTCTTAAAGGTGCCACTGGATGCTTGTGCCCAGATAAGTGGCATGAAAAGGGAATGATAGTCCCCCTAGTGAAATGACAATCCCTAGGTCCAGATAAGTAACTCTGGGAATGGAATGACAGTGTTCAGGGTGGAAGGGCCGCTATACCTGGTATGGCAGAACAGCCTTGCTCTGACCTGCAGGCCGTATTCTGCCCTGTCCTCCTAGGTTTTTCTCAACACCTTGAGAGAGTTTTCTATCTATCTCAGGTAGCTGCCACCACCACCTGACCTTTGTCGGAATTGCCCACTGGGAGGGTCGGGACTCCCCTTCCAAGATCTGAGACCTTACATAAGAACATAAGAGAAGCCAATGTTGGATCAGGCCAATGGCCCATCCAGTCCAACACTCTGTGTCACACAGTGGCCAAAAATACCAGGTGCCATTAGGAGGTCCACCAGTGGGGCCAGGAGACTAGAAGCCCTCCCACTGTTGCCCTCCCCCAAGCACCAAGAAGACAGAGCATCACTTGCCCCAGACCCTAACCATAGATGGGCATTTACTAGAGCACGGCTCGATGTGTTACCCTCAGCAGTACTTTATGGTAGATATACCCCCATGCACCAGAGAATTTGCTCCTGTCTGTTAGAACAGGTGGAGTCGGCCGCCCATATATTACTCCATTGTCCTATGTATGATGAAGAGAGACAGCAGCTGCTGATACCCCTTCTCGCACGTTTTAAACCCCTGGCTAATTATCTTACATATGCCGAGGAATGCTTGATGAAGTTCTTACTGGCTGATACTTATGATTCTGTCACACGCAATGTTGCTAAATATTGTTACTTGGCAATTAAAAAGCGCAATGTACTGTAACTCAAGCCATTAATGATGGAATTGACCGGTGTGGTATTTTAGGAATTAAGCTTGTAAGGTTCTTATGTTGTGGACTCTGTGTTTAATATTTTGGTTCATTCTGCTGGTCTTATGACTGTTCTTAATAAACTTACTTACTTACTTACTTTTGCCCCAGACTGAGAGTTCCTATCTATACCTTGTGGCTAACAGCCACTGATGGACCTCTGCTCCATATGTTTATCTAATTTCCTCTTGAAGCCGTCCATGCTTGTAGCCGCCGCCACCTCCTGTGGCAGTGAATTCCAAGTGTTAATCACTCTTTGGATGAAGAAGGACTTCCTTTTATCCATTCTAACCTGACTGCTCAGCAATTTCATTGAGTGCCCATGAGTTTTTGCACTGTCTCTTTGTCTCCCACTACCCAGTGCCTGGTCACCACGGGGACAGTCTAATGCCTTGCACGCTACTGGAGGAATAGCCACTTGCCAGTCAATTGCCTGCCTCCACTTTGTTGTGCCTTTTAAAATATTGTGTCGAGTGGGCAGGGAGTTGGACTAGATGGTCTGTATGGCCCCTTCCAACTCTATGATTCTACCTGATGGTGGAGGTCTATGTGGTACAGAAAACCACTCGCAGCATCAAAAGTTATAAAATATTTATTAAAAAGAAAATGTTCATAAGCATATTTTTAGCACAGCACCAGATTGGGCAAGGAATCCAAAAGGAATTGGTAAAACATAAATCCTCTGTCTCTCTATACATGCCCTATCAGATTTTAAAATAGGACAGGCTCCTTAAACTTAGGATGTTACAAATCTCTACAGAGTCACGATTACCTTAAAGCTTGCTCCAGCTCTTTAGGTGAACACATGGTCAATGGCTGCTTTCCCAGTGAAGAGGTCTGCGTCCTGTCATGGATGCAGCACCCAAAGAAAAGAGACTTCCTTCCTGCTGCAGGGTGTTTTGTCATATCTGCTACTCCACTCCTGGACCAGGTCTGCCAGGTCATAGAGTCTTTTCATCCAGTCTCCAGCAATCTCCTTCCTGAAGCCTCTCTAGCATTTAACACCTCCAAATCTCTGTTCCCTGCTTGAGGAAAGGGGGAGATCTTGACCCACCCATTATCTCTCCTGCCAGATCTATTAGCATTGGTTTGATTCCCTACTCCTCCACATGCACCTTGCTCAGCCCCACCTACCTCACAGAGTGTCTGTTGTGGGGAGGGGGAGGGAAAGGAGTTTGTAAGCCGCTCTGAGAATCCTTCGGGTAGTGAAGGGTGGGGTATACATCCTCCTTCTTCTCCTCCTTGTCTCTGCCCAGAGGCATTTTTTTTAAACACACAGGAGTGGTTTTGCTCTTCTCAAACCTCCCAGGGGAAAAATGCATTTCTTCACACCTGGCATCATATAAACTGCCCGGGGTTTGGAATGAGAGCCCCCAGGACACTGATTCCAACCCCAGGTGTCATCATTCCACTCTGGGGGCTGTCATTCCTATCCCAGAGCATTTTACCTGGGCCAAGGGACCATCATCCTACTCCTAGGCACTGTCATTCCACTCTGGAGCCTGTCATTCCAAGCCCAGGGCTGTTTTTTTTTGTAATTGATTCTGCATTTTCCTTGCAGGTTTTGTGTGCTGTAAGGTATTTCACTGGAGCATGTGCCTCAGACCTCCTCCATCCATCCCAATGGGAGCATTCCTGTTATTTTCTTTAGTACATCCCCATAATGGCAGAACGATACGAAGGGATGGAGGAGGTCTGAGAAGGAAGCCACTTTGCCTTTGCGAAACAAACAAAAAGGCCATGACAAGGAAGGATGGCAAATGCAAAGTTTTCAGTGGAAAGGTGTCAGCAAGCTGCCAATTTTTTGTTTTATTTTTTCTTTGTGTGCTCTTGTCTGCTTTCACTTTCATATGTAGAACTGTCGATGCGCATAATTGCTTAGCCTGCTAAAACGTCTATATCTCTCAAGGCCACAGGTGGTTGCCACTGCTTGTTAGTTGCTGGAGGCTCTCACGAAGCACTGTGAGAAAGAGATAACATACGCTGCCTAGAAGCGTTTGCTCCCAGGCCCGATGGCGCGCGCGGGAACCCCGGCAATTGGGCCTCAGTAGTTTGAATGTACTATAACATGCCACGCCCTTTGCTCAGCCTTCATTCTGAACAGTGATTTTGTCGATGTACCTATAGTTTCAAATAAAGTAAAACCTTTCTACAATTGTGTACTGCGTTGATGCTGTGGGAAGTCTGACAAAAGGTAAGAAATGTTTGTTGTTAGTCAGTCACTGAAAAATCAGGAAAAGGAAGACAAGGTTTTAATTTTTGGTTTTTTTAAGATGTTGTGGCCAGCAGGACTTCTCCCACTAGGCTGCTCCTTGACTGTCCTTTTATGAATCAGCAGCGGAGGAGAAGGAGGAGCGTGGAACAGTGGTCCCTGGGGGGGTGTGTGGGGGGGAGGTATTGTGAATTTCCTGCATTGTGCAGGGGGTTGGGCTAGATGACCCTGGAGCTCTCTTCCAGCTCTATGATTCTAAGAAGAAATTGGATTTATACCCCGCCGTTCACTCCGAGTCTCAGAGCAGCTTACGGTCTCTTTCCCTTCCTCTCCCCATAACTGTCAGAATCGGACCCTTGCCTGGTCATTGGGTTAATATACATGCATGTCTGAGTCTCTGATGTACATAGCTTTGATCCGCTGAATGATATCACTATTGCTTAGCCATTTCCCCCCCGCTTGCAGTTCCCAAGCCTCATGTAGCACCTGCCGGCTTTGTATCGATCTGTCAGCAAGGATCCTCCTCTGACATTCCTGTGGAGGAGAGATTGAGACAGGCCTGTGTGAACGTAGATAGCTGCGCTTGTGTAACACTGTGAAGTGGAGCCTCCCCCATATAGGTTGTGAGAGATTCTTCGCTATTCTCATTTCCCATGGCCTTAGGAGAATATCAACTGATAAACATTCTCACCAAGTTAATGGAAGTGTATTGACCTGTCTAATTAATACGTAATCATGATGTGTGTATGAAGGCTGGACCAGAGGTCTCGTAGTTCCTAATTCTGTAATGTCCCTCAGTTCTGTCAAAGCGTTTGACTTGTCTGCGACTTTTCTGACTTTCTACAATAAAGCAAAATCAAAGGACTTATTACACCTGAGAGTTACTGCCCTGTTTGAGAACAACAGACACCCTGTGAGGTAGGTGGGGCTGAGAGCTCTTTGAGAACTGCTCTTGAGAGAACGGCTCTGAGAGAACTGTGACTGACCCAAAGTCACACCAGCTGGCTGCATGCGGGGGAGTGGGGAATCAAACCTGGTTCTCCCAGATTAGAGTCCATTGCTCTTAACTATTACACCAAACTCAGTTGCAGAGTTTGGGGGTTTGTAAAATCAACTTGAGAATTAGGATGTCTTTAGATTACAGGATCAATTTTGTCCTCTGCGAATTCACTGCCATTATCTTTTTAAACAGCTCCCCCACACTCTCCTAACCATCCTCCATTGAAGATAATGTTCCCAGAAGCCAGAACCAGATGGATTTGAATTCTAAGCTGATAGTATTCTACCTGAAATGAGCAATCTCTGTCAACATCCCTCCCTCAGGAGCCCAGATTTAAAACTGTAATTGAATTCTTTTCAGTGCATACCCCTAGGTCTTTTCCGCACTTGGATCTCATCCAGGGGTCATTTCGTAGAAAAAGAGCTAGGGGAACTCATTAGCTTAACTCATTAGCATATGCCACACCCCTGACATCACCGGAAGTGTGTCATAAGGCCACACCCCCTGACATCACCGGAAATGTGTCATAAGGCCACACACCCCGCTCTCAACAGTCCCGGCCTCCGGTGCCGACCTTGCAGCTCCACTGCCGAGCCCCATGAGGGGCCCGGTGGTGGACCTGCAAGGCCGGCGGGAGTGCAAGGAAGCCCCGCGAAGGCCCTCCCTGGCCCCAGGCAGGCAGGGGTGGGGAGAGGCAGGGAGGAAGCAACTTACCCTCCCTCTTCTCCTGCCTCCTCCTGGCTGAATGAGGGCCGGAAGCAGGGCGGCCGGAAGCAGGGGGGACAAGTGTGGGGCGAAATGGCGGTGACCTCAATGTAATGTGGAAACAAAAAATACCCCAAGATAATTACAGGGGTGAACTCACCTTTAGTGTAGAATGTAAGTTTGGGGACAGGGTTGAACCAGGATTTAAGGTCTAGTGCGGAAAGGACCCTAATTTTATATCCCTCAAAACCTTTCTCAGACCCCACCCTTTCAGTGAGGCTTTTGACATGACCTACTATTCCCCATCTCCTACTAAACTAAGCCCAAGGAAACATCTCCGAAATGAATGTAAACTTTTGCCCCAGAAATCTCCATATCACCTCCCTTGTACTGAGTTTGTATTGTAAGCTCTTCAGAGCAGGGTGTTCTGTTCTACGTAAAACATATCCAAATTGCTAACACTTTATTGTATTGTGTTCAGTTTGGGGCACCACAATTTTAAGAAGGATATAGAGAAGCTGGAATGTGTCCAGAGGAGGGCAATGGAGATAGTGGGGGGTCTTTAGACCAAGTCCTATGAGGAAAGGTTGAAGGAGGTGGGTATGTTTAGCCCGGAGAGGAGACGACTAAAAGGTGATAGGATAACCATCTTCAAGTGTTTGAAGGGCTGTCATATAGAGGATGGTACAGAGCTGTTTTCTGTTGCCCCAGAAGGTTGGACCAGAACCAACGGGTTGAAATTAAACCAAAAGAGTTTTCGGCGAAACATTAGGAAGAACTTCCTGACAGATCAGTGGAACAGGCTTCCTCGGGAAGTGGTGGGCTCTCCTTTTTTGGAGTTTCTTAAACAGAGACTAGATGGCCAACTGAAAGCAATGTTGATTCTGTGAATTTAGGCAGGTCATGAGAGGGAGGGCAAGAAGGGTTGCCTCGGTGCTTAGTTCTCGTGGCCCTTTCTTACACGCCCAGGGAAATGCTGATCGCCACTTTGGGGTCAGGAAGCAATCTTTCTCCAGGCCCGTTTGGCTGGGGATCCTCGAGGCTTTTTGTCATCCTCTGGGTATGGAACAGAGGTGTGTGTGTGGAGGGGAGGTATTTGTGAATGTCCTGGAGGTGTGGGGGGAGGTATTTGTGAATTTCCTACATTGTTCAGGGGATTGGACTAGATTACCCTGGAGGTCCCTCTGAACTCTATGATTCTATGAGTCTAACAAACAATAATAGCAACATTGTTGTCCTGAAGTTCCCCAAATGCCAAGATACTGGTGTTTTTAAAAAAAATTGCAAAGCCTTCTTATATCCCACCAGAACTTCTTCATAGAGACCAAGGGGGGGTCAACAGTGGGAGGGCTTCTAATGTCCTGGCCCCACTGGTAGACCTCCTGATGGCACCTGGTATTTCTGGCCACTGTGTGACACAGAGTGTTAGAGTGGATGGGCCTTTGGCCTGATCTAACATTGGCGTCTCTTATGTTCTTATGTTCTTATGAGGGAGGGAGCAAAGGCAAAGAAAAAATACAACACAAAGAAGGAATATGAAGTGAAAGTTTTAATGACGAATAGCCATGGGGTTTGGAAATTGGGATACAAACTGAAACGATTCCAGTACAGAAGGATAAAATGGATCTCGGGAGAAGGATTAGCAACATGCTTTAAGATGGAATTACCAGTATTTTCGACCAAGCAAGCTTCTAGCTATTATGACTGCGAGAATATACTTGGAAAGATGTGAGCCACAGCCATCAGAGGAAAAAAAACTCCATCAAAGCAGAAAAGGATGATGGAAACAGTGACGCTATCGAAGAGGCCTTGCCGAATGGTTCGTCGTTCGTAGTTGTAGAATTCGGTGGGGAATTTTGTTCAGCCCAGCAGACACCCAGCCTTGTGCCTTCATCATCCATTCTTCTCTGGGCCATTCACGGGTCGCCGGTGACGTCGACATCATTCCAGCTATTTACACTTGGAAACACAGGGCTCCATGCATGTGGTAGTGCACCTTTCTACACACTGAGGAGCACATGGAGCTGCACACGCCGGAGCACATGGTGGGCAAGCTGGAACACATGGTATACAGGCTGGCTCACAGGGTGAATGACACTGGGGCTGGCAAACCTCAACACACTGGCGAGGAGGACATGGGTGGCAGGGCTCTACACACACGGAAGCATATGGGTTGCAGGGCTCCTCACACTTGGGAGCACATGGATTGCAGGGCTGCACACACCTGGGAGCACATGGGTTGCAGGGTTCCGCACATTTGGGAGAGCATGTCTTCACACATGGAGAGCATGTCTTCAGACAAGGAGGAGGCAGGCAAGGCTGCTTACACTGATGTTGATGGCAAGACATCTGTCTTTTTTCCTGGACAACGAAACCTGGAATGCAATAGGAAGATTACACATGCGCCCATGTCTCAGGAACCACAAACCTAACCACAGGTTTGAGATCTATCAATAAAGCCAAACAATCTTACTGCTCATATAACGGGAATAGCTAATCTTTTTTTTTTTTTTTTTGAGTTTTGGAATTATCTGAAGATCACCTTAAAGGTGACGAAGATAATGATTATCGTTTGAATACTTTTACCAAGTATCCCTCTGAGCCGCGGTGGCTCAGGGGTTAAGACGCTTGGCTGTAGACTGAGAGGTCAGTAGCTCAGCGATTCAAGACCTGCGTGCTGAGTGAAGAAGAAGAAGAAGAAGAAGAAGAAGAAGAAGAAGAAGAAGAAACTGGATTTATACCCCGCCCTTCACTACCCAAAGGAGTCTCAGAGCGGCTTACAAACTCCTTTCCCTTCCCCTCCCCACAACAGACACCCTGTGAGGTGGATGGGGCTGAGAGGACTCTGACACACACTGCTCTTTCAGGAACAGCTGTGCCAGAGCTTGTGACTGACCCAAGGTCACAAGGTTAGAGGCTCCCTCTAAGCTGTGGAGTCCTGTGAGCAAAAATTCTACCTGGTGAGCTCCTGGCATTATTAAAGTTGTGAGCGAGCGATTTGGCTGCTGCATGAATTAGTTTGCTCTGGAGCCCTCCTTCCTGAGCTAAGACAAAAATCTGTGAGCTTAGAGGGAACCCTGTGAGAGAGCTCTTGACAGAAACTGCTCTTTTTCAAGAACAGCTGTGCCAGAATTATGGCTTGCCCAAGGTCATCCGGCAGGTGCGAGTGGAGAAGTGGGGAACCAAACCCGGTTCTCCCAGATTAGAGCCCATGCACTTAACCACTACACCACTACACCAAACTGAGCTCCCATCTCTGTCCTGCCAACCTAGCAGTTCGAAAGCGAGAAATTGCAAGTAGATAAATAGGTACTGTTTCGGTGGGAAGGTAACAGCATTCCGTGCACCTCAGTGTTTAGTCATGCTGGCTACATGATCGTGGAAAAGTCTTCAGAGAGCGCTGGCCCTTCGGCTTGGAAACAGAGATGAGCACCGCCCCCTTGAGTCAGATTCGATTGGCTTTTGAGCAAAGGAAACCTTTACCTTTACCCTTTAGTACTTAAGTATTTAGTAAGAACAAAACGTAGATTTAGACAAATGATTAAAGACAATATTTAGGTTTTAACGATGATTTAATTTTAGCGTAGACACTTGTTCAACTGTTAAAAATGTAATCTCTCTTATTGTTAATATATTATCACTAACATTTGGAAAATTCTTGTTTATTCTTGTAAAGAGAGAACCTATAACAAAAACACTGTAATGTTGATGTTTCATTGTCTGTGTTAGATCCCCAAGCATGAGAATAGATCCACGTTCAAAAGTAAAGCAAGATTTATTTCAAAGACATGGTTGATCACGAACACACAGGAATTGATTGGAATGACGTTAGTCAGCAGTACAAGTATAATAAAGGAAATTTGAACAAGGTTTGGACCAATGGTCCCACTTCCCGCTGGAAATGGGGAGATTAGAAAGGGCGCGAAGGTACATGAGAAAGTAACGCCCGTTTCCCTAAACACAAGTTCATTTCACACGGGTAAGTCTAAACAAGCATGAGTGCGAAGACATAACTCCCACTTCTCACCAGCTGGCGACCTTGGTTACAGCAGTTGCCTAAGAGGAGGAAAAATACGAGGGCAAAACAAGGGGGGGGAAAGGGTAGGGAGGTGAGAGGTCCCAGCAGAGAGATGGCAGCTCGCTGACAGTCTGCTTCTATAACTGAAATATGTATTACATCTGATGATATGTCTGATTTTACTTGTTGTATGTAATAACCCATAATATTTGATAAATTTGATAAATCTATATTTTTCCTACCCCCTCTTTCCTTCTGTATACTACTTTTTTGAGAAAATTAAAAAATAATTAAATAAAGCCAAACAAAAAAAACATTTTTAAACTGCTGAACAACTGTACCCTGCATCTCTTAATTTACAACTAATTAATTAATTATTGGATGGCAGTAGGCATAGTATAGCCAGGAGCACCAAAGATTGTCTGGCAGCCTGAAACTCAAGCTCATTTTTTGGCAAGCCAGGTGTTTTTTGTTTTTTTTGGCCAAGAGAACTGTGACTGACCCAAGGTCACCCAGCTGGCTTCAAGTGGAGGAGTAGGGAATTGAACCCGGTTCTCCAGATTAGAGTCTGACCCGCTTAACCACTACACCGAACTGGCTCTGTAATTTACAACAGAAGATAGTAATCTGCATAATAAAAGAGTGCCCAGCCTGCTGGGGTCAGGTTAGGAGAAATGTTACTTTTTATCCGTATGCTTGACTAATGTTTGAACAAACCTAAAGGATAGTGGATAGTGATGCCCAGACTCCCCTTATGAAAGGCAACTAAGAAAATGTAGGCGTTATGGCATAAGATTTGGGTGAAATAATGAGATATATAGCAATGAATAAGTCAGAAAGCAGAAAAACCCAAAGTAACTGCCAAGTGTTTTTCCTCTAAAAACAACAATTGTGATTTTTAAAAATCCTTGTAGCCTTAGCTGCAAACCTAAACAAATTCAGGAAACATTGGCTAGTTTTTAGTGTACCATGAAAAAAAAATATCAGCCAAGAACGATGCAAATTTTGGGGAGGGGGAACCCTCGAGCAATTCTATTCTCAAATTCTGAGCAACATGCAATACTGATTCCCCCCCCCCCCCTTTTCTCTAGATTTAATTTGAACATGGTTGGCAGGCTCCAGTTTATTTTTATGGTTTATGTCAAGCAGATCTCTGGAGAGATGGGATATCAACTCTGAGACAGCCTACTGCTCTATCAAAATCAGTCTCATCTCCTCAGATTGGTAGTTGCTCTCCAGGGTCCTAGGGAGAGGACTTTCACATCACCTCCTATCTGATTCCTTTAAATAAATCTGTAGATGACAGTGCTTGAACCTAAGAACATAGAGCCCTGATGGATCAGACCAGTAGTCCATCAAGTCCAGCATCCTGTCCCACACAGTGGCCAACCAGACCCTCTGGAGGTCCAACAAACAGGAAATAGAGGCTGAGGCCTTCATAAGAACATCAGAAGAACCCCTCTGGATCAGACTAGTGGTCCATCAAGTCCAGCATCCTGTCTCACACAGTGGCCAACAAGATCCTCTGGAGGTCCAACAAACAGGGCATAGAGGCTGAGGCCTTCATAAGAACATTAGAAGAACCCATCTGGATGAGACCAGTGGTCCATCCAGTCCAGCATGTTGTCTCACACAGTGGCCAACCAATTCCTCTGGAAGGCCAACAACAGGGCATAGAGGCTGAGGCCTTCCCCTGATGTTGCCTCCTGGCCCTGGGATTCAGAGGATTAGTGCCTCTGAAGGTGGAGGTTCCCCTCAGTCACCAAGGCTAATAGCCACTTATCGTCCATGAATCTATCTAATCCCCTTTTAAAGCTGGTTTTTTTTTCCCTGGGGCCTGTGAATGTCTGCATGTAAGGCACAAACTCTTACCACTCAGCCACTGTATGGGTCTCTGGGGGCCTTCAGTGGAAGATCGTAGGTGGTAGGCAGAGTAAGGCATTTTTGGTGGTGGCCAGCAGTTTAAGCAAAGAAATACATTTATTAATTTGATATATCCCTATACTCCTCCAAAGTAAGTTCCCAAACATTACTTCCCATATTCAATAAATCAGTAAAACATCATGCTAAATTTATATAATCCCATTTTAAAAAGTCCCTCCAAAGTTCTTCTCAAATGATCTGCTGTGAAGTTTTCCTAAACTGAAAAGAGGAAGAAGAGAAGAGATTGGAGTTTCAGAGCGGCTTACAAACTCCTTTCCCTTCCCCTCCCCACAACAGACACCCTGTGAGGTGGTTGGGGCTGAGAGAACTCTGACACAAACTGCTCTTTTTCAAGGACAGCTGTGCCAGAGCTTGTGACTGTCCCAAGGTCACATCAGCAGGTGCAAGTGGAGGAGTGGGGAATCAAACCCGGTTCTCCCAGATTAGAGTCCGCGCACTTAACCACTACACCAAACTGGCTCTCCTTCTTTGCAATGCATCGAGCATCCTTCTTCAAACCATTTGAGAACCTGTTCCAAGAAGACAGTATGGCTGTGGAAATCATTCTTAGGACCACAACCAACTCATTCTTCACATGCATGCAGCAGACTTACGAATGGACAATGGTAAGGTTTTGAAGCCATCAGAAATTGACTTACCCAACTCTCCAAGAGGATCAAAAGAGTAAGATGTTCAGGAAATGATGGAAGGCCGGGCTTTTATATTCTTTCTGACTGTCTTGAACATGACAACTTGGTGCGTAAGACAGTCAAGGTGATGATTTGTCTATCAACAGTATGACAAATGGCTTCCAAGAATTACCACTTCTGAACATCTGCCCTGATTTGGGGACCTGTTTTAGCAAATGCTTGGGTTGTACTTCAGGTTCATTCAAACACCTCTCTCTCTCTCTCTGTCAGCAAGCTGCCATGGTGTTCTGTGTAACTTCTGATTGTACATATGTGATCCCTGTCCCTGCCAGCTGACCCCTGTGTTTTCTATGCTGTAATGCCAAAGTAAAACAACTGGAGGATGTGAGGGGGAGAGTATGCTTCGCTGTTAGCTTCTTACTTATCAAGCCTGTGAACTGCACCAAGCCTGTGAACTGCACCTGTGTTTTGTCTACCGTTCGCCTGGTTCCCAAGACTTGAGCAGGCAACCGTTTTCTCCTGCCCGCCAGCGGGAACGTTATCCATTGGTTGTGTTTTTAACTTGAATCCCTTTATCATGTCTGCCCTAACTGCTTGTGTTCAGTTCTAACAAAGAACGTGTTTGAGTATCTTTCCAATGCTTTGAAATAAATTTTACTTTCTTTGAAACGTGGATTTATTCTCGATGCTTGGGGATCCAACATATTGTTAGAACTGGGGGGTCCGCAAGGGCCTCCGGGACCTGGTCTACCGCCGCCGATGGTGCCACTGCGGGTTCCACCAGCGGTCCCGGGCCATCCTCTCATGGGGGGTCAGGCACCGCTGGGCCCTGCGATGAGAACTCCGCGACCTCGACCTAAAGATCTCCTGGAAGCTACGTTTGACGGCAACCCGGATGACCTCGCTTATTTCACGGTGCGAGTTCAAAAGTTCGTTGCGGAGAGCCGGCACTTATTCCGTGATGAGGGAGCGCTAATCGATGTCATCTCAGCAAGGCTGAAAGGAGACGCCGCCACATGGTATGTTGGGCTGCACAATGACCGCGGTCCGGAACTCTTCAATTTACGCGCATTCATGTGGGCGCTCAGGGCTAGATTTGAGGATGTCAACGCGAGCCAAAGAGCAAGAGCGTTCCTGCGTACCTACCGGCAGAACCGGAATTCTGTTCGAGAATACACACGTGAATTCCACAAACAAGCCGCGAAGCTGCGAGATTGCCCAGATCACATTTTAGCGGAGATGTACCGACTGGGACTAAATGCTGAAATACGAGAGACTGTTTTACGGTCGGTCAACCCTATCTCCCTAATGGCTTGGATACAGGAAGCTGAAAACGCTGAAGACCGTCTCAACATGATCAAACTCGACCTGGCTGCGACTGGAGGCCGACCCTCTACGTCCACTATGCCAAAGCAGCGGCCTCAACGCCTGTCAGAATCAGCGAGGGACCTCCGCATGAAGATGGGGCTCTGTCTAAAGTGCGGTGAGAAAGGACACTTTGCCATGGATTGTGGAAACCACCCGAGTAAAGACAAGCCCCCCACGCCAAAG
>NW_015173726.1:258927-262225 GCF_001447785.1 Gekko japonicus
CTTTTCCGGAAGAAGAAGGATGGGGGGCTTCGGTTATGCACGGATTATCGGGGTTTGAATGCTGTGTCTCTTTCCAACGCCTACCCTCTCCCGCTCATCAAGGATTTGGTGGCTGAGGCCGCTAAAGGCAAGATCTTCTCTAAGCTTGACTTGCGGGACGCATATTTCCGGGTGCGCATCAGGGAGGGGGATGAAAGCAAGACTGCGTTTAACACACCTTTGGGGCAGTTTGAATATCTGGTTATGCCCTTCGGTCTTCAAGGGGCTCCGGGGGTCTTCATGAACCTCATTAATGAGGTCCTTCATGACTTTCTGTTCAAAGGGGTGGTTCTTTACCTTGATGATGTGTTGCTGTATTCACAGGACCTTCCTTCTCATATTAAATTGGTGCGCAAGGTCCTCAGCCAGTTACACAAGCACAAACTGTTCGCCAAATTGTCTAAATGTGAGTTTCACAAACCCTGCATTGATTTCTTGGGCTACCGCATTTCTGAGGGGCGGGTGGAGATGGATCCGGCTAAAGTACAGGCAGTGCTAGACTGGGAACCCCCCAAAACCCGGCGCCAACTGCAAATGTTCCTCGGTTTTGCCAATTTTTACAGAAATTTCATCAATAACTTCGCCCAGATTGCGCTACCACTAACTGATTTATTGAAAACCAAGGGGAAGGGTTTTGACGCCACGAAACCTGGTGCCCCGCTCAAATGGTCTCCTGCTTGCGCGGAGGCTTTTGACAATTTAAAGCGGATGTTCACTTCGGAGCCGGTCTTGGCACGTCCGGATGAAACTAAGAAATTCATTGTGCAAACCGATGCTTCTGATGTGGCTATGGGGGCTGCGATTTTGCAGGAGGGGGACGATGGCCGTCTACACCCCCTCGCTTTTGTGTCCCGAAAGTTCTCTGATGCTGAACGCAACTGGGGGATATGGGAAAAGGAGGCGTCAGCTATCCGGCTTGCCCTCTCCTCTTGGAGACAGTGGTTGGAGGGGGCCCAGCTTCCTTTTGAGGTTTGGACTGACCATAAAAATCTGGAGATGCTGAAGTCGCCCCGTTCTCTCAATGCAAAGCAACTCCGATGGGCTGATTTCTTCGCTAAGTTTCGGTTCACTCTTCGCCATTTCCCGGGGGCGGCCAACTCCCTAGCTGACGCGCTCTCATGCCTCCCACAACATGACAGCCAGCGTGAGGTCATCATGGACTCTGTTTTCTCTCCCTCCCATTTGGGGGGAGCCGTTGTTACTCGCGCGCAAGCGCGCGCCTCTTCCCGGCCGGACATTTCTCCGCTCTCCCCGCTCCCTGCGGTGGGGGGGGCGTGGGTCCACAAGTATATCTCTGCTTTCTCCAAAGAGGATGATGATTATATTTTGGGATTGCCTGACTGTATCCGCAGCCCTGAGGGCTTGATTTACTCTGGTGATAAACTGTTTGTCCCTACTTCCCTCCGGAGGGAAGTGATGGAGTCTGCCCACGGTTCCAAGCTGGCGGGCCATTGGAACTTTGTTAAATCGCTTCAACTCCTCCGCAGGCAATTTTGGTGGCCCCACATGCGCAAGGATATGTTGGACTTTGTACGCACCTGTCAGACCTGCGCATTAACCAAACCTAGGGGGGGAAAACCTCCTGGACTTTTGCATCCTTTGCCTACTCCTTCCAGACCGTGGGAAGTGGTCTCTATGGACTTTATCACTGATCTCCCTGTGAGCAAGGGGAACACTGTTATTTGGGTGGTGGTTGATCTGTTTTCTAAGCAAGCCCATTTTGTTCCTTTCCCTTCACTGCCTACCGCGCAGAGGTTAGCTGCGGCGTTCATGTCTCATGTGGTGAAAATCCACCAATTGCCTACTAAGTTAATTTCTGACAGGGGGACCCAATTTGTTTCTAAATTTTGGAAGGAACTCCTCGCTATTTTGGGGGTGGAGCAGGGGCTCAGCAGCGCTTACCATCCCGAGACCGACGGCCAAACAGAAAGGGTTAATCAAACTTTAGAACAGTACCTTCGTTGCTTCACTAATTACCAACAAAATGATTGGGCTGATTTGTTACCCCTGGCTGAGTACTGTTACAATAACACTGTGCATAGTTCGACTGGCATGTCTCCATACAAGGCTGTCTCTGGGTATGACAGCCCCCCCCCTTCCTTTCCTGGAGGGGGTCTCTGACCGTCCCGTGGGTGATGCTAATACCTGGTGTTCTTCTCTGAGAACTGCATGGCCACTTTTGTGTCAAACTCTCGATGCTGCTAAAGCAGCTTATAAGGCCCAGGCAGACAAGGGTAGGGTGGTGGGATTTGATCTGAAACCTGGGGACCTTGTGTATGTTTCTACTAAAAACATCAAGATGTTGCGCCCAAGCAGGAAGCTGGGTTGGAAATTTATCGGGCCGTTCAAGGTGCGCAAGGTGATTAATGATGTTGCTGTTGATGTTGTATTACCTAAGAATTTGCGCTCTCTGCATTCTGTCTTTCACATGAGCTTACTGAAGAAAGATCCTGGCACCTCTACATGGAGGCCGACTGTTTCTCCCCCGCCTCCGATCATCCTTGAGGGGGATGAGCATTTTGAAATCGCTGATATCCTTGATTCCAAGCTGAAACGTGGTAAACTCTGGTACCTCATTGAATGGGTTGATTTCGGTCCCCAGCACTGCGAATGGGTGGAAGAAGGGGATATTCGGGCCCCTTACCTGCTTCGTTGTTTCCACAGGAAGTTCCCGGACAAACCGGGAGGTCTCCCGCCCAGCCCGGGAGATCTCCCGCCCGGCCCGGGAGGTGACGGTTAAGATGTATTTTTGAGGGGGCAGTATGTCAGCAAGCTGCCATGGTGTTCTGTGTAACTTCTGATTGTACATATGTGATCCCTGTCCCTGCCAGCTGACCCCTGTGTTTTCTATGCTGTAATGCCAAAGTAAAACAACTGGAGGATGTGAGGGGGAGAGTATGCTTCGCTGTTAGCTTCTTACTTATCAAGCCTGTGAACTGCACCAAGCCTGTGAACTGCACCTGTGTTTTGTCTACTGTTCGCCTGGTTCCCAAGACTTGAGCAGGCAACCGTTTTCTCCTGCCCGCCAGCGGGAACGTTATCCATTGGTTGTGTTTTTAACTTGAATCCCTTTATCATGTCTGCCCTAACTGCTTGTGTTCAGTTCTAACAAAGAACGTGTTTGAGTATCTTTCCAATGCTTTGAAATAAATTTTACTTTCTTTGAAACGTGGATTTATTCTCGCTGCTTGGGGATCCAACACACTCACTCTCTCTCTCTCTCTCTCTCTCTCTCTCTCTCTCTCTCTCTCTCTCTCTC
>NW_015173726.1:262255-282568 GCF_001447785.1 Gekko japonicus
TCCCACACACTCTCTCTCTCTCTCTCTCTCTCTCTCTCTCTCTCTCTCTCTCTCTCTCTCTCTCTCTCTCTCAAAACAAATGCAAACAGTGTCCACACGTCTGCCTTTCATGCTTGAACACTGGCAACAAGATGTGTCCATCACCACCAGAACCATCCCTCATTCCTGAAGAACTCGCATCAACAGTGTTTTCAGAGTTACCGACAAAATCTCCCGGAAAGTCCAAATATGGACGGTGGCTTCAGTGTCAGAAGATTAGGCCTTCTTCTATCACAGCTGGATCATTGGTGTATAAGTCATTGTATCTGGAGCTAACACGTTTTATCCATTCTTTCATACAAGCCCCAAAGAGCACTTCGGTCGGGGTCACAACACCGCTTAGTGACCCCGGGCCCGAAGGAGGCCAGACTTGTTGCCACAAGGGCCAGGTCCTTTTCGGTGGTGGCTCCTACCTGGTGGAATGAGCTCCCGGAGGAGATCAGGACCCTGCGGGACCTTTTACTTTTCCGCAGGGCCTGCAAGACGGAGCTCTTCCGCCAGGCTTTCGTGTAGGAGCCGCCGCCGCCATTACCACCAACGTGCGAGTGCAGAGCAGTACCGCCGGATTGGGCTGACTGGCCACCTGGACATCGTGGCCCACAGCATCCTCCTCGTGGATCCCAATGTAATGTGCAATAGGGAGTGAGCATGTTAATCACGATGGATCCTGTGAGTTGTCCACTTTTGTTAAATTGTTTTAACTTGCATTTTGTTGCACTGTGTGCCTTAACTGTTTTTAAATTTGTGGTATTGTATTACACTTCTGTGTTTTGTAAGCTGCCTTGAGCCCGTGTGCGGGGAGAGCGGGGTATAAATGAAATAAAATAAATAAATAGTGCATTGTGTGTGTGTGTGTTTGTGGCAACTTCCTTAGCATGCATTTCCAGCACTGCAATATTCAAAAATGTGTGATGTCTCCTTGGGACATAATGAATCAAAGCAGATCCTTGGTCCACCTAGTTTACCACTGTGCACTGTATGTGGTAGCAATTCTCCACTCTCATTGGCTGAGGAAGTTCTACTACACACAGTTCCTTTAACTTGAAGGTGTCAATATGTAGAGATGTATTTTACAAAGCTTTTTCTCTATCTTGGCAGAATAGGGGCTTTTGTTGTTGTTGTTCAGTCGCACAGTCGAGTCTGACTCTTTGTGACCCCATGGACCACATCGCACCAGGCCCTCCTGTCTTCCGCCGTCCTCTGAAGTTGGCTCAATTACATGTTCGTTGCATCGATGACACTGTCTAACCGTCTCATCCTTTGCCGTCCCCTTCTTCTTTGACTTTCAATCTTTCCCAGCATCAGGGTCTTCTCCAGTGAGTGCTCCCTTCTCATTGGGTGGCCAAAGTATCTGAGCTTTGGCTTCAGTCTCTGGCCTTCCAGGGAACAGTCAGGGTTGATTTCTTTTACGATTGACTGATTTGATCTCCTTGCAGTCCAGGGGACTTTCAAGAGTCATCTCCAGCACCATAATTCAAAAACATCTATTCTTTTGTGCTCGGCTTTCCTTATGGTTCAACTCTCGCAGCCATACATGACTACTGGGAATACCATTGCTTTGACCATACTGGCTGCCTCTTGCTCTGACTGAGGGCTGCTGGGAGCAGGGGGTGGGCTTATTGCATGTACCCGCCCCCTGGGCTCCTTACTGCTGGAGCTCCGCTCCTGTGCGCTCCTGCAGGAAATGACCCCGGATTAAATTACTTTTAATCAAATTAGCCAGTGCCCCCTGAGGAATTAAAATGCCCCCCCCCTAACCTAGAAATTCCTGGCTACAGGCCTGGGCCGTACTTGTATTGGAAAAGGGAGAGAAAAAACCCTCTGGCTGTTTGGAAAGCCATGTGGGTGGCACATGCCAGGCAGTGACCTTAGTTACCAGTGTCCGGACACCTCATAGGGCAGGACCGACTAGGGCCTGCATGTCAGAGTGAGACTGTTCCACCACACATCGGTTGAACATGGAAATCTTTGCACGCCAAACAAGTGCTACCACTGAGTCACAACCCCTCCTGGCCATGATAGATCGTTTAAGCCAACTTTATGTTATGGGATGGATTTCTTTCCCCCCTGAATGAATTAGAACAAACCGGAGGCACTATCCAAATATGTGCTAAAACAGGTCCCCAAACCAGGGCAGATGTTCAGAAGTGGCAATTGTTAGACACCATTCGTAGTGGCGTTGATTGGAAAATCATCAGCTTGGCTGTCTTACGCACCGAACTGTCATGTTCAGGATAACTGGGAAGCGTATAAAAGTCCTCCCTTTCCTCACCTCCTGAGCAGCTTACTCTGTTGATCTTGGCGAGTTAGGTAAGTCAGTTTCTGATCTCTGCAAAAGTTGACCTTTTGTCCATTTTTAAGTCTGCTCCACGCATCTGAAAATTGGTCTGGTATGCGCAGAATGGGTTCGTCTTAGTCCTAGGAATGTTTGCCGCGGGTGCTCCTTCTCTCTTTGGAATGGGCTGTCAAATGAGTTCAAGTAGATATTTTACTAATGTGTTGTACATGGGACGTTATGTTTGGGCCTTTAGGAAAAGTAGTATAGCAGTGTATCAAATTAAAAACTCTTTCATTTGCTTAAAACTGGTGGCCACCACTTAAAACGTCTTACTCTGTAACTAGCGAAAACATCATCTTTCACTGAAGGCCTCCAAAGAAGCCAACCATGTCTCACTGGTAAGAGCACGAGTCCAGGAGCACCTCAAAGGCAAACAGAATTTGTGGCTGGGTAGGTGCTTTCGTGAGTCTGAAGAAGTGACGGGTGGCTAATGAAAGCTGCTCCCCTGTCACAGATTTTGTTAGACTTTGAGGTGCTCCTGGACTCTGTGCTCTTTTCTGCTGCTACAGACAGACTAACACGGGGCTACCCATCTCGATCTAGTCTTTAAGGTGTTCCTGGACTCTTGGAGAGCCAGTTTGGTGTAGTGGTTAAGTGCGCGGACTCTAATCTGGGAGAACCAGGTTTGATTTTCTGCTATGTTCAGGCCTCACCTGGAGTCCTGTGTCCAGTTTTGGGTACCACATTTAAGGAAGGATGTTGACAAGCTCGAGCGTGTCTAGAAGAGGGCAACCAGGATGGTGAGTGGGTTGGAATCCAAGTCTTAGGAGGAAAGGCTGAAAGAGTTGGGTCTGTTTAGCCTGGGAAAGAGAAGGCTTAGAGGGGACATGATTGCAAATACTTGAAGGGCTGTCATGTAGAAGATGGAGTGTATCTATTCTCTCTTGCTCCAGATTGCAAGACTAGGTCTAATGGGTGGAAATTAGAAGGGAGTTGTTACTGGCTCCATATCAGGAGAAACTTCCTAACTGTAAGAGTGGTTGAGCAGTGGAACAGTCTGCCTCGGGAGGTGGTGGATGCTCCTTTGCTGGAAGTTTTCAAGCGGAGACTGGATGACCATCTTTCGGGTATGTTGTAGGTATGTAGGGCTAGCTTTTGGCTATGCTCCTGCAGAGTGCAGGGGGTTGGACTAGATGACCTGCAAGGTTCCTTCCAGCTCTAACATTCTATGATTCTATGATTCCACACTCCTCCACTTGTAGCTGCCGGATGACCTTGGGCAAGCCATAGTTCTGTCAGGGCTGTCCTTGAAAGGGCAATTTCTGTCAGAGCTCTCTCAGCCCCACCTGCCTCACAGGATGTCTGTTGTGGGGAGGAGGAGGGGGAGGAGATTGTAAACTGCTCTGAGACTCTGAGTGAAGGGCGGGGTATAAATCCAATCTCTTCTCCTCTTCTTCTCTCACTCTTTTCTACTGCTACAGACAGACTAACACAGGGCTACCCGTATTGATCTATCACAAATTTTGTTAGTCTTTAAGGTGCTCCAGGACTCTTACTCTTTTCTACTTCTACAGACAGAACAACATGGCTCCCCATCTAGACATGCCATCTCTTTGGAGATGCGCTGGTGGTAATCCATGAAAATAAACTGTGGCCTGCCAAATATTTTCAAATTTAATCTTGACAAAATGGTTAATCAGTATTTCCTGTTGTTCAGGATATGATGAAATAGTCTTTTTTCTTGTTCTAATTTGAACCTTTCCAGAGTGACTTTTTTTGGTATGCTAATAACTGGTCAAAGTTTAATGAATTCTTTTAGATGAGGAGCTGAGAACACCAGGCCACGGGGATTGAAACCTTTGCAAATGTTACTTTTGAAGAAAGGCATTCTGCAGTCACTTCAGGATATTTTTTTTTGCCTCCTGAATAATTTGTTGTCATTACGACACCCAAATCCTAACCAACAATGGCTACAATGGGAGCGGTGGCACAGTGGGTATATCCCACTGTCTTAACGTCTGAACTGTGTTAGTTCAAGCCTCGCGCTGGTGTGAGCAGCCAGCCTGTTGTCCCCAGCTCATCATCCACCCAGCGATTCGAAAGCTTCAGCGAGTAGATAAAATGGGAACCACTCCTTAGAGAGGGTGGGCACGCCAATCTCCCTTGTGGGAGGGTGTTAGCTGATGGTCGGACGTCCTGGTCGAGGCTTGGAAGGTGAAATAGCTTCTCGGCTACGAAAGAATCCCTGCAATGGATGTTCCGGCCAGGCGGTGGCAGTGCTGCGATTGACATACGGGTCCTGAAGCCTGGCCAACAAGCAGCCGTGCGGAAAACGACGGAGCCAAACCAGAAGACGTCTACACCGGGCAGTGACGGCGCGTGCAATTAAAAATGAATATATGTTGTCTTCCCTATCCCCTATGAACATTGTTAGTCCCTTGTCTATATTGAGTAACTGTACATTGCTTTGAGCCCACTGGAGAAAACGATTAATAAATAGAAAGTATCATCATCATCATCATCATCATCATCATCATCATCATCATCATCATCATCATCACTACTACATTTTCTTAGGTGCCATAGATAAATGGAGTTTGGGCTTCACTATCCACTTTCTTATTAGCTTTCTTTGAAGATCAGTTAGAAACAAAGTAACGTTGGCTGCGGTCACATGCGCCAGTTTAAGCGGAGGAGAAGTGAGGCTATTTTCTCTGGGGGAATTTGACATGTCGTTGCGAGATCACACCTCCCTTTATAGTGGCTGGCTCAGCCCATCGCTGTGTGATCAGACGCAACCGAGGGTGAGTCAGGGTGGGTTTTTTGGCCATTTGTTTCCCTTGCGCATAAACGAGGAGTCGCACCCCTCCACGGAGGCCCCCTATGGAGTATGCGATGATGTGCATACTGTGAAGGGAAGGGGAAATGGCACCAAGCTGGGATGGCACAATCACACCATCCCAATGGCATGAAAGTGTGTTTGTGTGATCAGACAGGGGGAAGTCTGTCCATGGCCTATCGGAGCCTGTTAGAGCCAGATTTTCACCGGCAGAACAGCACGGGTTGCCGGCGACTGTGGGATGCTTCCCAGATGTTGCTGTCTGATCGTGCCCTTTATATCCATCAGGCATTCGCACCTACGTTGGATCTAAAGGTGCATGTGATCGCAGCCTTTTTCTCCTAACCTCTCCCCAGCAGCCTATTCACTCCTTTATTATGGTGATGACTAGCAGGCTATAGCAGTTCAGCAGTTTGGAAAGCTTTATTTTCAGTCTTTAATGGTAGATCTCCAAACCATGGCGGTGTTTCTGGCTGCTGAGACATGGATGCATGCATAATCTTTCTATTGCATTCCAGGCTTCATCACCCCAGAAAGGAAAGATGTCTTGCTATCAAGAGCAGTGTCAGCAACCTTGCCTGCTTCCTCCTTGTGTGAAGACTTGCTTTCCATGTGTGAAGACATGCTCTGCCAAATGTGTGGATCCCTGTTGCCCGTGTGCTCCCAAGTGTGTGGAGCCCTGTCACCCATGTGCTTCGATGTGTGTGGAGCCCTGCCACCCATATCCTCCTTGCCAGTACATGGAGGTGTGCCACACATGTGCTCCCAGGTGCGTGGACCCCTGCAACTCATGTCTTCCTTGCCAGTGTGTAGCAGTTTCCCAGTTCCACTGTGCTCCACCCTGTGAACCAGCCTGTGTACCATGTGTTCCGGCCTGTGCAGATCCATGTGCTCCTCAGTGCTTAAAAATGTGCTCTAACACATGCATGGAGCCCTGTGTTTCCATGTGCAAGTAGCCAAAAGAGCGCTGATGTTGCCAGTGACCCATGAATGGCCAAGCGAAGAATGGATCATGAAGGCACAAGTCCGTGTGCATTCTGTGCTGAATCGAAGTTCTGCAGCGAATTCCGTGACCAGAAACAGCTAACCATTCTGTAATGTGTACGAATCACGAAAATAAAGGCCTCTTCATTTGCTTCATTGTGTCTACTATCTTTTGGTGTCATGGTTACATGCGCGGACTCTAATCTGGGAGAACCGGGTCCGATTCCCCACTCCTCCACTTGCACCTGGCTGGATGACCGTGGGCAAGCCATAGTTCTGATAATAGCTGTCCTAGAAAAAGAGCCGTTTCTGTCAAGAGCTCTCTCGGCCCCACCTACATCACATCAGGGTGTCTGTTGCGGGGAGGGGAAGGGAAAGGAGTTTGTAAGCCGCTCTGAGACACCTTTGGGTTGTGAAGGGCGGGGTATAAATCCAATCTCCTCTTCTCTTCTTCTTTCCTGCTCTGAAAGATTTGCTACTCTTGTGGCAGTTATAGGGACAGGCAGGGCACCTCAAACACCTCATCTAACAATTCCTGTGATGGTTGAAAGTTTGCTTACTGCTACCCACATCCTTCCAAGGATACCTTTGCAGCTGTGATAAGTAGAAACTTGCTTGTTCGAAAGCACTGGTCATTCCAACTCAAAATATGTCATTAGAATTGGTCTTGAATGCCACTTCATTATTCCATCATTCATAACTGTACTGAAGAAGAAGAGATTGGATTTATACCTCGCCATTCACTACCCAAAAGAGTCTCAGAGTGGCTTACAAACTCCTTCCCCTTCCCACAACAGGCAACCTGTGACCAATAATCCCTCTAAGCTGTGGAGTCCTGTGAGCAAAAATTCTACTTTGTGAGCTATTGGCATCAAAGTTGTGAGCGAGCGATTTGGCTAATGCATAAATTTGTTTGCTCTGGAGCCATCCTTCCTCAGCTAAGATTAAAATGTGTGAGCCGGAGGCTAAAAAACTGTGAGCTAGCTCACACTAACTCAGCTTAGAGGGAACATTGCCTGTGAGGTAGGTGGGGCTGAGAGAGCTCTGGGAACACACAGCCACAAGGAGACATTCCAGATAAGATACAGAAAGGCTCTGCAAATGAAAAACAAAAAAACAAAGCATGTGAGCACCTCAGGAACTGAAGGATAACAAGGTCGCTGTTATACTTTGTTATTTATAAAGCATTAGCACCTTGGATAATGCTTTACCCAGAGTAGAGCACCCTGCCCCGAGGAGCTTACAATGTAAATTTGGTGTAAGCAAGATTAATGCAGAAATTTCTTGGTGTTTTTTTTTTAAAAAACTGCATTCAATCTCAAAGATGTTTCTCTGAGGTTAGTTTGGTGTAGTGGTTAAGAGACCCAGTTTGGTTAAGTGTGCGGACTCTAACCTGGAAGAACCGAGTCTCATTCCCCACTCCTCCACTTGCACCTGGCTGGATGACCTTGGGCAAGCCATCGTTCTGATAAGAGCTGTTCTTGAAAAAGAGCAGTTTGTGTCAGAGTTCTCTCAGTCCCACCTACCTCACCGGGTGTCTGTTGTGGGGAGGGGAGGGAGTTTGTAAGCTGCTCTGAGACACCTTTGGGTATAAATCTGAAATGTACTGGGTTCGACGCATGGAGAACTCAGACCTTGACATGCGTTCAGACGCGTTTATTGTACTTCACAATAAAAAACACAAAACGGCCCCGCAAGGCCAACTATATACACTCCACCTGGCACACCTCTGTCCCCATAGGAGGGTTTGAATCTCCCGCCAAGGGTGCTATTGGTGGACTCCCGGTGGACAAAATCCAATCTCCTATCTCCTCCTCCTCCTCCTCCTCCTCCTCCTCCTCCTCCTCCTCAAAAAAATCCTCCTCCTCCTCCTCCTCCTCCTCCTCCTCCTCTTCTTCTTCGTTTCACTAGGTAAGGGGGAATAGGAGGCCATTTTAAAGGCCTCACAGAAAAGATTGGTTTCATGGGAAACTTTTGAGGGAAATAAGGCTAGGGGTGTGCACTGAGAAAAATCCCATTACAGTTTAGGATCTGGCTTCTGTGGGAGGGGTTTTTACTGTGATTGCTAATTCTCAGGTAGAACATCCATGTGGTTCTGGAGTTCAGAACCCTCAAAGAATCCTAGAATCGCAAAGTCGGAAGGGGGTCCTACAGGCCATCTAGTCCAACCCCCTGCTCAATGCAGGACCAGCCCAGAGCATCCCTGACATGTGTTGGTCCAGCCGCTGCTTGAAGACTGCCAGTGATGGGGAGCTCACCATCTCCCCAGGCAGCTGATTCCAATGGAGAATGTCTATGAGGGTGTGGGGAAGCTGTTTACAAAGATTATGGCACCAGATTTGCCTAGAACATAATCCAAAAACCGCTTCATTTTCAAGCAGGTTGAACAAAGGGGGTTGATTTTACAGAACTCCAGAGCAGGTGACTCCCTGCATAACTGCACTTCTCTCTAAAAAGGTAAAGGTTCCCTTGCTAGGTTGGCAGGAGCTGGAACTAGAGATGGGAGCTCACTCCGTCATGCGGCACACCTGGGTCTCGCACTGCTGAACTACTGCCCTTCCACAGCCTGCAGTTCAGCCTCTTAACCACTTGAGCCACCGCAGCTCTCTAGAGAATAGTAAAAGGCAATCACAGTAGTGGAATTCCCCGCATTGATGTTTTAAAATCTGCACGTTATGTGAAATTTTCCGCAGTCGATTTTTTCCCCCTCACCAGGCGTGAACCCGAAATCTTCTCCCCCTTTCCCTGCATTTTTGAAACCCCCAGTTTTAGCAAGTTCCAAAAATGCGGGGAAAGGAGCAGAAATCTTTGGGTTTGCACCTGGTGACGAGAAAACTACTGCAGAAAAATTCACATAATGGGCAGATTTAAAAACGTCAGTGCGGGGAATTTCACTACGGCGGGAATGGTCGAAGAGCAGCCTAGCAGGAGACGTCTGGTAAAAAGGTAAAGGTTCCCCTGCTCGAAAGTCAGTCGCGTCCAACTCTAGGGTTGCAGTGCTTACCTCCGTTTCAAAGCCGAAGAGCCAGCGCTGTCCGAAGACGTTTCCGTGGTCATGTGGCCGGCATGACTAAACACCAAGGCGCACGGAATGCTGTTCCCTTCCCACCGAAGTGGTCCCTATTTATCTACTTGCAATTTCTTGCTTTCGAACTGCTAGGTTGGCAGGATCTGGAACTAAAGACGGGAGCTCACTCCGTCATGCGACACACTCGGGTCTCGAACTGCTGAACTACCGACCTTCCACAGCCTGCAGCTCAGCATCTTAACCATTTGAGCCACCGCAGCTCAAACTGGACAGACACAATTTAAACAGGCAACCAAGGAAACCTCTGCAATAACAATAACGACAACATTCCACTGAAAACTCTGCATTTGCCATCTCTCAATAGCAGGCCTCCCATCCCTTTCTGCCAGTTTGGTGTAGTGGTTAAGTGTCCGGACTCTAATCTGGGAGAACCGGGTTTGATTCCCCACTCCTCCACTTGCACCTGCTGATGTGACCTTGGGTCAGTCACAAGCTCTGGCACAGCTGTTCCTGAAAGAGCAGTTTGTGTCAGAGCTCTCTCAGCCCCACCCACCTCACAGGGTGTCTGTTGTGGGGAGGGGAAGGGAAAGGGGTTTGTTAGCCGCCCTGAGCCTTCGGGATAGGGCGGGATATAAATGTGAAAATAAATAAAAATAAATAAATAAATAAGCCGCTCTGAGACTCCAAGTGAAGGGCGGGGTATAAATCCAGTCTCTTCTTCTTCTTCTGTTTTGCCATTGTAATAGGGTTCCCATTCCCCTGATGGGAGCCGGGGTTTACCCGCTTTCGTGGCTGCTGATCCACTGGCCCTGATCCAGCTGGCGGGGGGAACCCCGCCCCCCAAAAACCTCAGGTGCACCAATGTGCCAGACGCAGTGACATCACCTGGAGGTGACATCATCGCACTGGGCACGTTGCCGGGGGGGGGGGGGGGCATGATCTTCAAAGGAAAAAACATTCAAGGGAAAACCATAGAGAAGAACTCCAGGACCGGGACTGGGAACCCCCCGCTGTCAGCCAGCTAAGACCTGGCAACCCTACATTAGAAGCAGGGATCATTTTGTAGGGCAAAGGTGCAGGAGCTCATTAGCATAACTCATTAGCATAACTCATTTGCATGTGCCGCACCCCCTGACATCACCGGAGGTGTGTCAGAAGGCGACACCCACCGCTCAGGCTCCACTGGCCTGTTTTGGATTGCTAGCTATTGGGGGAGGAGACACGTGCAGATCTGCCCTCACAGAGGAGGGAGAGCTTGTACCTGAATAAACCTTGGCCTTAAAGGTGCCACGGGATTGTTTTGGATTGCTAGCTATGGGGGGGGGGGGCTCTGCAACTTACCTGGCTGCTTCTTGCTCCTCGTGGCCTGACCGGGGGTTCTTGGAGCAGGGGGTGGGTCTTGTTGCATGTGCCCGCCCCCTGGGCTCTTTACTACCGGAGCTCCGCTCTTGTGCGCTCCTGCAGGAAATGACCCCTGAAAGGAAGTTCTAAAACAAATGACAAGAAAGCCCCCAGAGATCAATGGGAGAGGCCTGAAGGTCCAGTTCTAGGGTTTCCAACACTGGGTTGCAAAATCCCTGGAGATTTTGGAGGTGGAGTCTGGGAAAGTTGGGGTTTTGGAGAGGAGTGGGACCTCATCATGATATAGTGCCATAGAGTCCAGGCTCCAAAGCAGCCGTTTTCTCCAGGGAACGTAATCTCTCTCATCTGGGGAGCAGCTGTCATTCTACGAAAACTTCAGGCCCTACCTGAGGTTGGCAACCCTCTTCATTGGATATAAGGGGCACTAGGAAAGCCAATTGACTCGCAAAGGCTCTAATGGAATACCTTGCAGCACATAAAAGCTGCAATGAAAATTACAAGGAATCTGCCCTGGGTATGGAAGGACAGGCTCTTGAGTGGAAAAATGACCCTGGAAGTTGGCAAAATGCTCTGGGGTTGGAGTGACAGTCCAGGGCTCTTTTTGTCGCAGGAACTCCTTTGCATCTTAGGCGATGCACCAATAATAATAATAATAATAATAATAATAATAATAATAATAATAATAATAATAATAATAATAATAATAATAATAATAATAATAATAATAATAATAATAATAATAATAATAATAATAATAATAATAATAATAATAATAATCCGAACCTCGACCAGGACGTCCCGACCGTCAGCTAACACCCTCCCACAAGGGAGAGATTGGTGTGCCCACCCTCTCTAATGAGTGGTTCCCATTTTATCTACTCACCGAAGCTTTCGAATCGCTGGGTGGACGATGAGCTGGGGACAACAGACTGCTGCTCACACCAGTGCGGGGCTCGAACTAACACAGTTCGGATGTTAAGACAGTGGGATATACCCACTGTGCCCCCACTCCCCCCCCCCCCCGATGTAGCCAATCCTCCAAGAGCTTGCAGTCGCCCCTGTAAGAAGAGCTCTGTAAGCTCTTGGAGGATTGGCTACATTAGGGGTGTGTCACCTAATATGCAAAGGAGTTCCTGATACAAAAAGAGCTCTGACAGTGACCAAAATGGAATTATGGTACCTGGAACTGGAATCAGTGCCCAACCCCTGAGCAATTTATATGGACTTGGGTGCAGATTCAAAACCTGGGACTTCCATCCCACTCTGGGTACTGTCATTCCAGTCTCTGAACTGTTTATTTGGCTCAAGGATGACCATTCCACTCTGGGGGAGGGTGTCATTCTAGGTGCAGAACAGTTCTGCCACTCCCAGCTACCATCATTCCACCCTGCCATCATTCCACCCTACCATCATTCCACTCCCAGCACCCATCATTCCAGTCCCAGGGCACTGATTCCAGTGCCAACGGCTGTTATTCTATCGAGGGGGGGTATCATTCCATTCCCAGAACACATTACCACATTCTACATACCATCTCTTTATCTTATTCTACATGCCTGTCTGTTTTTCCAGGCCCCAGGCAGGTTTCTCTAAATCCTTTCCACCCTTTCATCGCAAATTTTGTGCACTGCAATGAATCCCAGTGGACCCCCCGAAAGTCAGCTGGTATTTCTGGTTACCATTACATCCAAGCATCTCCCATTGCTCCCAGTGGGTATTCTTGTCATTCGTTTTAGTACATCCCCTTCCTTTGCAGAACTTTCTCGTGTCCCCTCTGGCTGGTCTGCCATTATTTCCCATGGAGGAATTTGGGGAAACTCAAGGGACTGTTTTTCAACCAAATGATGCCAAAATTCTGGCTTGGCAGATGCTTTGTTGTTGTTGTTCAGTCGCACAGTCAAGTCCGACTCTTCGCGACCCCATGGACCACATCATGCCAGGCCCTCCTGTCCTCCACCGTCCACCGAAGTCTGCTCAATTTCATGTTCGTTGCATCAATAACACTGTTTAGCCATCTCATGCTTTGTCGTCCCCATCTTCTTTGACCTTTAATCTTTCCCAGCATCAGGGTCTTCTCCAGTGAGGGCTCCCTTCTCATTGGGTGGCCAAAGTCTTTGAGCTTCAGCTTCAGTCTCTGGCCTTCCAGGAAACAGTCAGGTTTCCCAGGCTAAACATACCGAACTCTTTCAGCCTTTCCTCATCAGACTTGGATTCCAATCCCCTCACCATCCTGGTCGCCCTCTTCTGGACACACTCAAGCTTTTCAACATCCTTCCTAAAATGTGGTGCCCAAAACTGTTGGCAGGCTGATGTCTCTACTTTTTATTAATCTGTCTTTGTTTGCCATAGCTTTCCTCCCAAGGAGAAGGCATCTTTTGATTTCATGCCTGTCCTCAAAAGCAACCCTGAGTATCAAACAAATTGGATCAAGAGTTCCAGTTCTACTGGCCTTTGAACGAACTTCCCAAGTCATCTTAGTTGCATTTATATTAATTCCAGTGTAGGAGTTTAGGGGGAGGGTGCTTATTAACCAAGTGACACAAAAATTGCAGTGGAGTAGGTGTTTCCTATCCATGAAAAAACCCAACACACCCAAATTTCAGACAAATTGAAACAAGAAATTGAATACTAAAAACCCCTGAACAAGCTGCCCCCAGAAGACGCAACATCTCACAAAGGAGGGACTAAAGAAGGATAGCGCCAATCTGTAGCTTTTGTCCAAAGGCGATTGCTTGGGAGCTCTCTGCGCTTCTCCCTTGAAGGATCTGATTGGAAGAGGGAAATGCCATTGTTAAGGAAATCAGTGGAATTAAAGAAAAAGACGAACATATGCCACTTTGCTGGGTTTTATTATACCAACAACTCTGTATTTGTACTACCATTCTGGGAAATCACTGTACTGACACAAACCTTCCATTTCAAAATATGTTTTCAGCTCATCAGTTTCATTATGCACACCCCAAGATGAAAGAAGGAAGATTTCTTTGCAGAAAGGGCAGCATGGGGGGGGGGGGCAGAAACAAGAGAGTTTCTGATGGCTGATGGTGGTGAAACTGGAGGAGTGAACATCACAAGTGGGGAAGTGAATGGGGGGGGGGTCAAGACCACGGAGGTCTCTCTGGATTTTAACACCACACCTTTTTGTCAGTACTTTGGACCAAAGAACACATTGAGATTCTAAAAAGCTGGACTGGGGTTCAGTGAGTAACGAATACTCCACGTGGGGCAGTAAAAATGGGGAAATAACTCCCCCCTCGAGCTGTTTCGGCAGGGGAAGACAGCTTGCGGCGAAGGAAGGAGCCTTTATGCTCCCTACGGTGCATTCTGAGTCCATCTGGGCTTTTCACATTCAAATTTATTTTTTCAAATTATTATGGCAAACTGAGGGTTTTGGGGGTTTTTTTGAGATGGTTTTCATTCTTCGGCTATTAATCAATTTAGACTTTCATCAAGTTTCATTCCCCCCACTTAAGAATTTCCATATTTGAACATTTGAGCGGGTTGTAATAAGACACATTGAGAAACTGGGTGTGGGGGGGAATAACTTACACATACCTGGAATAATTTATCACGTAAACAACACCTTCTACTGCAGAATCTCAATAAGGATATTCTTATTGTTATGAAGCCAGCCGGTCAACGAGGCGCAGTGGTAATTCAAGACATAATGGATTATGTGCAGGAGGTAAAGAGGCAACTCTCCGACTGAACCTTCTATAAATTGACCCAACATGATCCCACCTGGCACATTCTTTCTGCTATTAAAGTCATGAAGGCCTTGCTTTGGGATACTTTGATAAAACCCTGTTCTTCTTTTTGATCTATAAATTTTTGAGATTTCCCTTAATTTACATGCTTCTCAAGAGTCATAAACCTGAATGACCCCCTTCAGGCAGATCTATAGTGCTGGGATTGAATTATGTACTGGAACCTGTGGTGACATACTTGGATCCTTTTTGAGTCCCTTTGTTCCCACTATGAAACCATATGTCAGCGATACTAGAGACTTTATTCTCGAGACTGAAGATTTTTCTTTCAATAAAGATGGTTTTTTGGTCACCCTAGATGTCAATTCATTGTATACTAATGAATTCCACTCTTTCTGTTGTGGAATTTTTCTTTTCTTCAGAAGAGGAAAAAATTGTCTCCCACCTTTTTTTGATTTTTATTTATTTTTTTTTATTTACCTTATACTTGATATCCCGCCCTAACCCCCGAAGGGGTCTCTGGGCGGCTCACAATTTGTCGTCCTAATGACTTGATTATTCCTGTCTTGGGCCACAATTTTGGAGGTGGGGGTGGGACAACCTACCAGCACCCATTTTTCTGGCGGAATATGCCTTCTTTCTCCTTTGGTTCAGCACGGCGTCTGTTCCTCGGCAACCTGGGTTGGCGCGGCGCGGCTTCCCCTCCTGGCTCACGATATTCCTCAGCGATCACAGCACAGCAGTACCACGCAGGCGCACAGCTTCCAAGGACGCTGGTCGGCTCCGTCCATCAGGCACCGCCGTGCCTGCGTCATCGTTGCGCGCCTCGATCTCTGCCGCTTGCCGTCGCTCGGTGTTCCCCTTGGCCGCCAGGGATCGCTCCGCTCCACCAGAGCCGCCGCCGCCATCACCGCCACCGCCGATGCCACGCTGCCGCCGCCGCCATGCTGTCGTCCGCATCGCTGCTCCATCCACACTTCTCCACCATATCTTCCTTCCGACAGAGGTGGGTGCCCCCTACCCGTCTAAGGGTAGGTACCCATTTGTCTACTCGCAACAGATGTTAATTAGCTTTCGGCCCGCTGGGTTGGTGGGAGCTGGGACGAAGGCCGGGAGCTCACTCCGGCCACGGTGGTATTCAAACAGCCGCAATGGCTGCTCATAGATGTTTAAAGCAGGCGTTCTACTGCCTGCGCCACCGCTCCTAGAGGAAAATTATTTTCATTTTCAAGGTCAATATTATTTTCACATTCAGGGGGTTGCTATGGCCAGTCCAGTGGCTCTGACTGTAACTAATTTATTCATGCAGAATTTTGGGGGGAAATTGTCAAACTTCTTCCAGTTTATTGAATCATTTGAAAGTTTATTACTGATATATTGATGATATTTTAATGATTTTCAGTAAGAGTGATAAAATTTGTGAATTTGTGAAGCAGCAGCAGCAGCAATTGGATTGATACCCCACTCTTCACTATTCGAAGGAGTCTCAGAGTGGCTTACAATATCCTTTCCCTTCCCCTCCCCACAACAGAGACCCTGTGAGGTGGGTGGGGCTGAGAGCTCTTTCAAGAACTGCTCTTGAGAGAACTTGTGACTGACCCAAGGCTGCACCAGCAGCTGCATGTGGAGGAGTGAGGAATCAAACCCGGTTCTCTCGGATTAGTATCCACATGCCTAACCACTACACCAAACTGGCTCTCTGAATAGCCTAGATATTACTATTAAGTTTCCCTATACATTTGAATCCATTCAGATTTCTTTTTTGGACACATTGTAGTGCCATTGCAGAAGAAACTTTGAGGAGGAGTACAGAATAGTGTCATCAGGGAACCTTATCTGAGCTTAAGTCATCCCAGTGGCTGTAGGATTAATTCCCTCCCTCCTCCCTTTTTTTTTTCTGGCAACCTCCTCAGCATGCATTTTCGATGCTTCATTATTAATAAAATGTCATTCATTCTAGATATGCAAAGAGGGCATCTTACAACGAAGCAGATCATTGGCCCACCTGGTTTACCACTGTCCAGTCTGCCTGATAGCAATTCTCCATGGTCTCAGGGTATGAAAGTTCTGCTGCCCACCGTTCCATTAACTTTTTTTTTGGTAACATTTTAAATTCATTTTATATATACATAAGTACAAATCTTTGATACAATTATATATTATGAGTCTGTTGTCTTACATCACAATTAATCTATTCGTAGATTCTTGACCATCTTTTCAAAAATATTTCCTCATCTTTACCTTGCATTAATAAACTAACTTTGTCCATTTCTGCTAAATTCATTATTTTATGAACTAATTCCTCCCTACTGGGGGTTTTCTCTGACTTCCAATATTTATTTATTTATTTATTTAAATTTATAACCCACCCTCCTGGCGAACGGGCTCAGGGCGGCATACAGATGGGGCCAATGCCCAATACATAAAACATTAAAACTGCATTTAAAAACATTCAATACAACTTAAGTGCTTGCCATAATATCTAACAAGGGAACAGATGACGTCATCAGGATAGTATCCTTAGTGGCCACAGCTCCACACAGTACCACCATTTTAGCGCTCATGGTGAGTTGGTAATAAAGGGCTAGGACAGATAGTAATAGTCGTAGACAGATGGTAACAGTCGTTGTGGCTCCTACTCAAACACCTGGTGGAAGAGCTCCATCTTACAGGCCTTGCGGAACTGTGCAAGGTCCTGCAGGGCCCAGATCTCCTCTGGGAGCTCATTCCACCAGATAGGAGCTGCCACTGAAAAAGCCCTAACCCTAGTCACCGCTAATCTGGCCTCTTTGGGACCTGGAACCACCAGGAGATGTTTAGTCCCGGACCGTAGTGCTCGTTGGGGAACATATGGGGAAAGGCGGTCCCATAGGTATGTTGGATCCTAGCCATCTAGGGCTTTAAAGGTAAGAACCAGCACTTTGAAGCAAATCCGGTATGCTATCGGCAGCCAGTGCAACGCTCTCAGCACAGGCTGGATGGGTTCCCCCCTAGGAAGGCCCATCAACAACCTGGCTGCAGCATTCTGCACCAGCTGCAGCTTCTGGATTTGCGACAAAGGCAGCCCCATGTAGAGAGTGTTACAATGGCCTAGCCTCGAGGTGACCGTCGCATGGATCACTGTGGCTAGGT
Organism: Gekko japonicus; assembly: GCF_001447785.1. Taxonomy (NCBI): domain Eukaryota; kingdom Metazoa; phylum Chordata; class Lepidosauria; order Squamata; family Gekkonidae; genus Gekko; species Gekko japonicus. The sequence continues at coordinate 279,625 of NW_015173726.1, forward strand.
TGTCGCGGTCGAGAAAGGGAACCAACTGCCGAGCCAGCCGAAGATGGTAAAAGGCTGCTTTGGCAGTGGCTGCTACCTGGGCCTCCATAGATAATGCGGAGTCCAGGAGCCCCCCCAAACCCCTAACCTCCGATGCTGGCACCAAAGGTGACCCCTCGAAGGTTGTGAGTGGGAGCCCCAACCCCAAGCCACATCGACTCAAACCCAGGACCTCCGTCTTTGCTGGGTTTAGCCTCAGCCAACTCAGTCAGAGCCAACCAGCAACGGCTTACAATGCCTGGTGCAGATCTTCTGGTCTGGAGTCCGACCAGCCATCCAACATCAGATAGAGCTGGGTGTCATTCGCATATTGATGACACCCAAGCCCAAACCTCCGGGCAATCTGGGCAAGGGGGCGCATGTAGATGTTAAACAACATCAGGGATAATACAGCTCCTTGGGGCACCCCACATTCAAGGGGGTGTCTCTGGGACTGCTGTTCCCCTATCACCACCCTTTGTCCCCGACCTTGTAGGAAAGAGGCAAGCCATTGAAGGGCAAGTCCCTGAATCCCCACGTCAGTGAGGCGGTGGGTCAGCAACTGGTGGTCGACCGTATCAAATGCAGCCGACAGATCTAATAACAACAGTGCTGCCACACCACACCGCTCCAAATGCCTATGGAGGTTGTCAGTCAGAGCGACCAGTACCGTCTCCGTCCCATGCCCCAGATGGAAGCCGGACTGGAAAGGATCTAGGACGGAAGCATTATCCAGAAAGCCCTGCAACTGTAACACCACCGCTCTCTCGATAAGTTTGACCAAATAGGGCAAATTAGACACCGGTGATCATTTCTGGTCCTCGATGTTCCTAAGGCTCCTGAAGTCCAAGGTCTGCCACCCACTGTCATCTCCAGCACGCCATCGGCTCCGGTCACGCCAGAGGCCCGTTCTTCCTCTCTCACTGCTCGGCTGATCGGGGGGACTCCTGGGGGAGGGAAAACCCTTCTCCGGTTCACCCGCCATCGCCTGCAGAACCCCCAGGACCGCTGCAACTGCCGCCACCACACTCAGTGTTGTTTCTCGGGGGCCGTCATGAAATAGCCTCCACGCCGCCCACTTCCGGGTCGACCAGCTGCTCCCCCTGCACCGGCAAATACTTCACCACAGTCCGAGGCTGCGAGTAGCAGGAGTCTCAGCAGGCAGGCCAGACGGCTTGTTCTCCTCCGGTCTAATTTGCAGCTGTGGGGACAGTTCAATGGAGGATGCCTAAGCGCCCCAGCCTTAATCTTTAAGTCCGATTGGTGCAGTTGGTGCATTATAGTGAGGCTGGGGGTCCGTTTCTTCGCGTTCAGACTCTTCCTTTCCCTCAGAGAACAGGAGAGTGAGCACAACCCTCCCTTTTCACCGCCATCTTGATGATCATGAACCACAGGCTGCCACGGCCCATAGTAAACATTTGCCACGGGCTGCCTCCAGACATCTTGCAGATGTTATTATTAATATTGTTAAATACATGTCTTGAGTTTTAATCTTTTCAGGAATCATATTAAGTAAATAATACTCTGGTTCTAGACTTAAATTCACCATAACAATTTCCAGAATTATTTTCTGTATCTTTTGCCAAAATTTTTGTATTTTTGCACACCGCCGCCACGTGATATCCGTTCCATTAACTTGATGATATTAGGGATTGAACGTGGAAATTTGTTCATGCAAAGCAAATGCTGCCACTGAGTCACAGTCCTTTTTGATAATTATGGATTCTTTAAACCTATCTTATGTCATGGGACAGCCTTTTTCTGTGAGGGTTGGAACAAACTTGGCAGGTATGTCCAAAGTATGTGATAAAACAGGTCCCAAAATGAGCCTAGATAGTTCCAAGTGGCAATGGTTAGAAGGCATTTATGGCAGTGTTGATGGACAAATCACCAGTTTGACTGTCTTACACATCAAGATGTCATGTTGGGGACACTTGGAAAACATATAAAAGTTCTTGCTTCCGTCAGATCCTTAACAGCTTACTCCTTTGATCTCGTTGGCGAGTCGGGTAAGTCCATTCCTCTTTCTTTTTAAAAATTGTTAACAAAAAAAATGCATTTAACATTAAGCCAGCATCAGTAGGAATGTACCATATACAGAAATTAAAGATATACACAAAATACCAGTATAAAGAGTGCAGTTATATTACCATAATAGCCAATTACAGATTAGAGTACACTTCTAGTCAGTGAGACTTAATATTCATTCATCTTTAAGTTATTTAGGTGCTGACAGGTCATATTAAATTATACATTAAAAGTAAATCATATCTCTGTGATACACATTACTTGGTAAAATATCATTTTCCATTAAATATTGCACTATAGGATGCCAAATTTCTTCCAAACAGGAAAACGACATATCTTGTGAATTACGTGGGTAGTAACGTATTGTTTTACCCAGTACAAAATATTCCCATAGCTTTTCTTTCCAAGACTTTATAGAAGGGACCTGAGTACAGCTCCAGTAAGTAGCGATTAAGATACTTGTCGCTGCCAGTAGATTTGATATCATTTCAATAACCCTTTTTATTACAATTCTGAGGGTAAGTCAGTTTCTGGTGGCTCGAAAACTCTGCCTTTATCCGTTCGTAAGCCTGCTGCATATGACTGAAGATTTGGTTGGCATGCGCCGAATGAGCTGGTTTTATTTCTAAGAATACTTCCCGTAGCTGCTCCATCTGTTTGGAATCGGCTGTCGAGTGGTTTGAAGAAGGGCGCTCCTTCTTCTCCTCCGTTTAGGCAAAAGTTGAAAGGAGAGCTTATTAGAAGAACGTCGGGGGGATATTTTTTTAAAAATGGAATTCTTTTGGTTTAGCAAGACGTTTTAATGATTTATTGTATATGGTATGTTACTTTGGTATATGGAACTACTTTGGGGTTTCTGAAAAAGTCGTATAGGAGTGTGTGTGTGTGTGTGTGTGTG